>NC_142397.1:13826322-13983320 GCF_059441095.1 Idiotropiscis lumnitzeri | reverse complement strand
TATGACACACCACTTCCTGCTTCTTTTATAACTGTCCACTTCCAAATGTGAATTTCCTGTCCTCTCCCTCTAATTTCCCTCTCGCTGTGTTTCTGAAAACCCCTTCTTCCCATCTGCACTCTTAACCTCTTCCTCTTTAGATTTTTAATGAGACTATATTTAGCTGGATAGGAGGAATGGTTTCTCAAAAGCATTTTACCTTGAGCTGCATTCACCTGTCACCTTGGACATTTTCCCCCATCTGTGCTGTGCAAGTGTTTGATGCATTAGTGCACCTAAAATGAGATTGGATTTTCTGGTCTCAAATTGATAACACACTTATCCCACTAGGTATTTCTACATTTAAGCACTGTGTGAGACTTTATTTTATTTTTTGGCTGCATTGAGCACCATCCCCAGTAAGGGTGGGCATTGTGGTATTTCGATCATCCATTATTTAGTTCATTTTCATCCACTTCAAGGTCGCAGGTGAGCAGCAGACTTTCCCAATTGACTTGGCCAGAAGTTCTTCTTACAGTTCACTTTACTGTAAATGCACGTGGCGCATGCCAATCTCTTAACATGCACTCCAGCGAGCCTTTCCGCACTGTAAACCGCGAGCATCTCTCTGCGGTGAATTTAAAGCGAATGAGCTGGGAGCAGCGTCAATTGGCCGGGAGTCGACTGTGTTCCCTCCAACAACCAGAGCAAACCCCCTTTTCTATCTGCAGTCGACTGGCAAAATACCAAAAGAAAGAAAACTCCACCCAATGGGTAGTACCCGCGCATACAGTTAGACTGCACTTTGTGCTAGACTTGCGCTAGGCACAAAATAGGGCGCTTTAACTCCTAGCAAGACAAAAAATGGTTAGCATAAAGTTTATATTATATATTATATTATTATTAGAAGAATACACCAAAATGTTGTTCTATTACTGTGTTTTATAATGTGCATTGTATTTTCTATCCTAAAAAAACTAAATCAAAAACTGCAGGGGAGGTTGACTTTTTTTTTTGTTATCAAAATAAGAAATTAGTAGGGTTACTATATGTTTTATAAATCCATTCCATTCTTTTTTTCTGTGGCTCAACATTTTAATAACCATTATCAGATTTTTAGTCACAGACTTTCACAAAAAGTCCTATGCTCCTCTAGAGATGCTTGGTGCCATCATGTTTGATGATGTTGATTTAGGATGGCACGCAGAGATGGAGCGCTTTAGCTTGTAAACATTCCTGCAGAGGGAAGTGACCTTTCTGGATGATCATTCTTGTAACAAATTTTCAAAGAAGTCTTTATTGTAAGGTTCTGTGGATGAAACACATCCATCTTCCCTTGAAATTTTTGGAGGTCAAAGAAAGCATAATGGTTTGCTGAATTAGGAAAATTTGAAAAAGAATCAATGAGTGACCTTGCTCCACGATTAGCATGATATAAGGCTTACTTACCGTATAATAACGAGTCTAATTTATGACCTGTCGTGCAACCTGTGATTGAAGGGCCCGGGTTTGATTCCCTGGATCTGTATTTTGATTTGAGTGGAGGAGGGAGGAAACGATCAGCCCATATCCGCAACATTAATGGCAAAGCTGCCTTTGAGAATGCCAAGTATAACCTACAGGTGGAAGAAAGCTGCCTAACGACTGAAGCAACCATACTGCATTCACTATCAGTCACTTAATCAATCTAAGTGCTCATTATCATATGCACAATAAGCAAATGTTTCACGATACAAAGATATTTTTCCAAGTTGTCCACAATAGAAGGCAAAGATTTTAGAGTAGAGAAGTCAAACCTTCATGGTTTGAAAATAATATAAAATTAAAGACATTTTAAATGTATCCATTGATTTAATATTAACATGTACTATGTAATGAGATGACTGTACAAACAATTGTGCATTTCAGGGGCAAAAAAATGCTCAATTGAGTCAGAGGGCCCTATCTTCATGCCGAGTGGGTATTTTGCTAGAATTTTCACTGGTAGAATTGGGCGCCATTTTACGCCTTTTGCTGAATGGAAGTAGTCTTTTCCCTCATTTGTATCAAAATAGGCCAATTCAATTCATTGGAGAAAAACAAATTAACTTGCTGATGCCCGTGCATAACATTGGTAGGTAAACTGCAAGATCCCCCCTTGCGGTACATGCGTCAACCTCCTTACCTGATTGTGCGTCTGTATGGGATCCCCCAGCCCATTCTGCCTCCCAATAGTGACAGATATGCTATTAATATACTTTGAAGATGCTAATTGTTTTGACTGGTTGTGACTGTGTTTTGGGTTTTCCCTTGATGTCAGGTGGGCGATAAAGATCCACGCTCGCTTGTTGGCTGCCTGCTGCGGTCTGCCTCCTGAGAGTTGACATAACTTTAGAGGTGCTAAATGTCAGAAATATAATCAGGCGGGGTACTTGTGTACATTTTTGCTTTTGTACGTTTCAGCCTGTGTAAGTGAAGGAGAGATCGGCACAGTATTTTTGAATTTGTGGAGATGATCACATGAGCTGATGTTTGATATCAAGAAATCCATACTAATGTGCGGAACACTTTTATACGTTCACAGGTTGAAGGACACGAGCAGTAATGTGCATTTGGATTTTGGTGGTGATCACTCGCCATTTTAGACAAGAGAGCTGACAAAGCCAGCAATATTACAACGCTTGCTGATTAAACTCCTTTGAATCGGGACCCCAGTTTTAATATAATTATTTGATTGATTGGACAATCCTTTAGTCATATATCATTAGAACCAGTATATATATTTTAATAACAATTAAAAGCTCAGAAATGTTTATGTAAATACATAAAACTGGTTTTGGTGAAGGAGAAACTTTTTGGGTCGGATTATTAACAACATTTATTTAACATTGTATTCGGCTGAAGCATGTCTGATTAATTCTGTTTAAGCTTTGGGAGACAACTCATGATGCAACAGAAGCAAACTGATGTTTTTGCCTTACAGGCAGTTTGAATCAATCCCTGGTTTTGATGACCTAATAACTCCGTTTATGTTTTTATATTGATTTTGGAATGAAGACAAACAGACCATTATTTGAGATAATGGAGTGAAAACAAAGAGAAACAAGTCCACCTACAAATATTGTGAGACTAATCTGTCAAAATAAAGCACCACTTTATTAAAGCTATTGTACTGCGTTTCATTGGTCTGCGCGCATCCATTTCACATGGCTCGTCTTACTCTGCTCCCATGAAGACGAAACATCTCTTTGTACTCTCACAACAAGAACCTTCTGAACATTTATCACAAAGCCATCACTGACCCACGACAAAATGGCTTGACCTTAGTCATGGAAAGTATTTGCACCTATGATCGGGACAAACACAATCACATACACAGGCGAGCGACTTACAATGGCAGGAAACACATCGGCTGTGGAAAGGAATGGTTGAAGCGTAACAAGCGAAGAGGGAGCAAACTGCGGAGGTAAGGGGACACATAGCACACATGCACGCACAATTACAAAGCTTTTTTTTTCAGCTTGCAAAACCACTCTAAAGTGTTTCCGGGGATCGACTGGATTACAATTTCGGGAGTGTACACTGTCAAGGAACCATTCTTTTCGCACCTTCGGTTGGCACACAGAATTTGATTGTTCTTTTCTTCCCTCAGCTTGACAAACCCGTTTTCATTAAAACAACAACAACAAACAACTATGCTGAAGCTAATGTAAACAATATTGCCATCTTGGAAAAGTTCAACAGAAGTAAAAATACATAAATAAATAAAAGATGTCAAATATACCAGCTATGCCAAGCTACTTGCTTAATTGTCTCCAATCCTGGTCGTATTTTTTTTTTCTTTTTTGTCCCTGTTGTGGTTGTTGGCCGTGTGTATTCAGCTCTTGATGATAATTTTCTCCTCCATTCTTCTTTCTTCTCTTTTAAAAAACCCGCCAAGTGTACATGACGCTGAGTGTGACGTAGGACGTCCCGGGAGCTGATTGGCTGCCACGACGCAATGTGAAGAAAGTAAAAAATGTTTTAACCGTGCCGAAAGCGCAAATGGGCGAATTTTCAGTGCTTTGCTCTGCCTCCCATTGCTCCAAACGCATCAGTCGCACACAATCACACTTTCGCGCGAACTCCATTGATTTCAATTTCATTTGCACCGCAAGAAACGGTCGCAACGGATTTGGTGTGAACCTAGCATTGCCTTGTTCAGACTGGGCCACATTATTGACCCATCTGACCAGTTGCTGTCGCAATGACGTCAAAATCTAACATGAATAGTGTTTCCCCACAGATCAATAAGGCAATGAATGTGTTTCCTCCTCTGTCTAGGGACTGCTGATTTCAATTTTATCGATGTTCGCCATTCTTTACCTTTCCACACTTGGATTAGCACAGTCTGCTCTGGCGCGTTGGGTCTAGAGTCATGAAGAATGCCATCACGGACTGTCAACGGATTTGTGTTTGGAGCTGTTCAGAAAAACCTTTTACCTAATTCGGCTATGAAACTATTTCTCAATTGTGGTTTCAATCCATCTCTCAAAATTTGGATTTCGTGTGCTTTGTGACTATACAGACTTTCGTGAACCAGTTTCAATCTGGATGGTCTGAAAGTCAGATTTTGGCTAGCCCTCTAAACTTGGTATCCCAACTATGGCTAATATGAGTTGATGTTCATAATGGCAGCAAAATAAACAACAAAAAAAAGAAGTAAAACCCTCTTTTAAATCTGAACCTGAAATGTAAGTCGTTACCACTTTTACACTTGCAAACAGCAAATAAGATGTGATGTGAGTAAACGTATATGGTAAAGTAAAATAGTAAACCCCATTTTTGTGACCTCAAAACCGGATTACAAGCTCAAGTAACAGATCATAATCTCAAGGATGTCTACTACTGCGGCTAAATATATTGCGGCATTGCGCTTAAATTAGTAATCCTAGCCTCCATGGCAGCATATCAACTCCACTTCTTACACTATGAGATTACAAGACAGAAATGATCAGAGGGAAAGACAGAGAAGCCATGATAATTGAAAAGATAACCTAATATTACTGTGAAGCATGCCGCATGGTCGTCATGTGAGAAGTTGTCTGTGACAGGGGGTAGGGCGGACAGCTACTGGTGGCATTGGTGACCAGGACCAGCCTAGAAATACACCGGCCGTTCAAGAAGATTAACTAATTTTCCTGAATCTCCCGATGGCCACCCTGCCCCTAATACCAGCACTACCGGGCGCATTTCTCATTTGACACACATCTGGAAGAAAAGGTAAGCAGTCACAGCATTAGTATAATACTTTAATTGAATCAGATATTTATATTGTGGTATTGTATTTGTGACATCAAATGTTGTAATGTATATCGTAATAGGAGTTTCCCCCCCCCCCAAAAAAAAACACACCTATGGACAAAAAAAGGGCATGAGTCAGCACAAATTTGACACCAGAACCTTCTTGCGGCAAGGTCTGAGTGCACATAATTCCTCATTATTTTTCTTTATAAAAGGCAGAATTTTGGATACATCTTTTTTGGATTGGATCTCAATAGCTTAGGCATATTTACCGAAGGTTGTTGGTGATGAGTCTATGTGTACTCATAGGAATCGGAACAGAACAAAGGATTAAGAAGCCAAACAAACAATAAAATCCAAAATACAATTAGCTTTATCGCGCATGCGACTTCCAACTCAATGCCGTTTCCCCGCATTTTGAGTTCAGTGAGATATGAATCTAATCTTTCATATAATTAAATTACATTCAATAGCATTCATTATGATGCAGGAGTGACCTACTTTTCTTTCCTTTCTCCTCTTAATCCTCTCCAGTCATTCTCATGGTTTTCGTGGCTTCCTTTCCTGTTGGCTGAAAGGCGATGAAGGGTCATCCTAGACAGAGCTGTTCATGTGCAGCAGCACACATATGCACACTCACGCAAACACGCACGAACACACCCCCTCACGGATGCACACACACAAACACGCACACTTTTCACCAGGAAAGGGATGGGTTCCTTTAATAATACATCACTGCATTACATCAATGTGTGTGTCCGTGTGTGTGGGCGTGTGTGTTGAGGCTGTTACCAGGTGGTTAAAAAACTGGGGATCCAAAGCAAGCTTTTCAAATTTGTCACTGATTTGATTGAGTTTCTAAGCTTATGTTGGAATGATCATGTGACATGTTTACGCATTCCTTCTGCTGTAACTGACAGACAGGTAATAGATACAATATAGTGCACTTGTGATCTGGAGTTAAAATGAGCTAGTGGGCTATAATGTCAGGTTGGTGGTGCTGTGGGTACTTGGTGGGGCAGACAGGAGTGATGAGACTAAAACAAATGATGTGTGTGAAGGACACAAAAGGAGAAAGAAAGATGGCCATCTTGGAGCAGATGACAGAAAGCAGAGGCGGTAATGGTGCCGGTTAAAGGGAGATAAATGGTGTAAGAAAGTTAATAACAAGCATTGTGGTTCCTCAGAACGGAGTAGTGCAGGGTGTCGATGTTAAATGAGAGGAATGAAATGAAACGAGAGGAGGGGAGATGAGAGATGATTATTTATGAATTGCCTTGAAGCAATGATGTTTATTCAGTCTCAGAAGAAATCCAATGAATGCACTTTGCAGAAGCAGAAGACTTTGAGATTAACGAAAAGAAGAAAATAAAAAAGTGCAAAGACCTGCCAAACTATGCGTACACCTGCCAACACCATTTGTGAGCTCAGAAATCACTGATGTTGGACAAGACTGTCTGGCTCACAATCTGGTTTTTCATCCCTAAGGTGTTTAATTGGGTTGAGGTCAAAGTTCTTCTACACCAAACTCTTCCAACTTTATGGACTTTGTTTCATGCAGAACAGAATAGGACAATCTTCTGCAGTTCCCACATTAGAACAAAATGAACAAAAGGTAAGTTGCCTCACAAATCCAATTATAGCTAACATAAAAGCATTTTAAGATTTTAAGGTTTGAAATGTGTCTTTTTGTTTTTTTTCTTGAAAATTACTTGTGTATACACACACACACACTGCGTATTATTATTTCTATCTGGCCTGCGTTTAACAAGCAGTCCAGAGTCTACCTCACTGCTCAAATCAGATGGGATGTGCTCCTTGACCACCCAAATTCAGTCACTTTTTATATCCTCAATTGAATGCCATACTTTTCAACATACTTAAATACAGATTTCAGTTTACACATCACTGACATCAAGTATCTCTAAGCTCAGAAATAGGGACTTTACCCTATTTTGCCGCTCCCATCCTCCGTCCTCTGTGCGTGACCTCGGCACCCTTCCGTGGGGGATTCTCATGATGATGACAGACACGGCGCGAACATGCAAACTTCACACAGGAAGGCCGAGGCCAGATTCAAACCCACGACCTGTGCACTGTGAGGCGGACATGCTAACTAGTTGAACGAAACAAAAAAAACTAGGAAAATCTCTAGCTCAGCTCTCACAACATAAACAGAGCAAAAGCTTGAGAATACAAATGTCAGAGCTGAAAAGCATGAGATCGTCACAGTAGAACACCATGCGATTTCTACAACATGCAATGCCACACAGGCTGAAAGATGCAACTCACTTATCAACCTCCGCTAAGCAAGTGGGAACAGGCGATGATAAGGGAGCCAATTAGTGAGAGGGAGTGAAAGATCGAAAGTGACACTGGGGAATCAGGGGACTGGTTCAAAGTATGGAACAAACACTTTAAACAGAGTGAAAAGGTGATGGAATAGAGTCAAAAGTTACAGGTAAGAAAAAAACATTTTGAAGAAAATAATTATATCCACAGTGCATGTCCTCATTAGGTTTGAAGCTGAGCCTTATTTAAAACGCCCTCCAATTAAGGTAAAAATGGAACTATAGGCTAACCTCTAATTCGGGTTCATATTTTTAACTCCAACTCCAGAGGAGGAGTGTCTCACCAATTATGATCCTCACTGCTTGTCACTCAGTGAGAGGCAGCCTGCACTGGCCACGAGCCGAACACAGTGCTCGCATACCTGAAGACGAACAACAACTCACGCACCTTTTAACACCTACGGGCCAAATAGGGCGACCAGTGAACCAAACACGCATGTTTTTGAAATGTGGGAGGAAAACCAGGGTGCTCGCAAGCATGGGGAGATCATGCAAGTGCTACAAAGCCAGAAAGACAGACGTTAAAAGCCAGATCTTCAGAACTGGGCGGGCAGGCATACATGCTAACCAAAAGGCTACCCATCATTCTGCCTCAAAAATGTCCATATACACACACAAGAATACTGTAATACAAAGACACCACACATGAAAGACTTCATCATTTCAGTGTTCTGTTAAGTCACATGGCCTTCAGCTCTTAGTGCCTCTAATGAACTGATACTGCTGTCAATGTAGCTTTTTTTAAGTCTGCCACATGTAGTTTCCATCCACTCCATCCTTACCTCTTTTGTGTGTTTATTTTTAATACCCTTTTTTTTTTTGTCTTTTATGAGTTGCATGTGCCCTTATCTCATTTTGTGTGTGCCAAGAAGCTGCTCAATGGCCACCCTGCTGCAATACTCGAGCCCCTCGGGGTTAATGTCTTAGAGAGAGGGAGCGACTGCGGTGGTTACATAAAAGGATATTTAAAAAGAGTGCCTGCAATAGAACGAGCTAAAGGAACGACTTGGACATCATGCTTGAGGATGAGGTTGAGTCTGCCGAGTAAAGGACATTTACTGGTAGTGACATAGACAGTACTGTATGTGTGCCATAAAATACGAACCACTCAAAATGATTTGGTGGTTAAAAATAAAAATAAGATCAATTCGGAAGTTAAGCGTAAACTATATATGTGGTGTTGACAAAAGCTTTGAATAGAAACAAGTGAAAATGTGTTATTTTTCTATTTTCTTCCTTTTTGTTTGTTTTCTCCAGTCTTGACTAACAAAGGTGGCTGGAGTCTCATATGCTGTACAGTACGTCTTGATAATGACTATCAGGTGAGTATTTAGGAGCAGCGGAAATGGATGGAAGATGCCTGATTGTTGCTTACCTACATCGTCTCCCTCGTTGATCTGCAATCTTTCTTGTTCCATGTATGTTTGTGTTTGTCTGGTTGTACTGATCGTTTGTTAATCTTTTGGGAAATGACAAGTATTATTATGACATCTGTTCATCTGTTGGTGTAGCTTAGATTCAGTTTTTACCTCATTAAGTTTATTTTTTTCTCATCAACATTTTGTCATTGTTGGTTTTCTTTTTTTGCTTTGCATAGTTTTTCGCATAGTAATGATTGGTATGTCTGCTTTAGGGGTCAAGATTCTGCCTGTAATGCCCCATTACAGAAAGCAAAATGCCGTATCGAAAATAAATAAAGGATCAACTAAAGACTTTTGTGCAGGATGTATGTGTAGCTACTTGATAATTCTAATACACTTCACCTTGCATTCAGCTTGTTGAATGTCGCCTCAGCCTGGGGTTAATGCTTGATGGGTTTCCATAGTTCGCTGGGTGTTTCGACCATGAACCGCATTAGCCTTTCAACGGTGGGTCAGAGGTGGTGACCAATTCACAGCCCATCTCCTTCTCCTGTCTTCCATCTTATCTCCTTTCAGCTGCTCCATAACCAGAAACAGACTCTTCCTGCTGCCTCCCACATCCTGCAAGCTGCAGCCATTCTCTCCTTTCCTGTCATCCAGTTGGCCATGTGCATTCGTCACACTGACTGAGCAGGGAATCCTCTATAGGTGTCAAACTCCGCTCCTCGAGGACCGTTATCCTGCATATTTCCCATCTTACCCTGCCGCAACACATCTGATTCACATGATCGGGATGGTTGTCAGGTTCTTTTGAAGGGCTTGCTGATGAGCTGATCATTTGAATCAGGAGTGTTGCAGCAGGGAGAGCTGGAAAGCATGCAGGAATGTAGCACTCGAGGACCGGAGTTTTATGCTCTACAGGATTGAGAGGGGGTAGCCATGCCTGCTGAACTATCCCCCTGCAGTATCATCTTAGTACTTGGTGCTCTATTTTTTCAAAGCCCTGGTCACAGCTCTCCTCATTGAGTTGGATGAAGATGATCTTTGGCTCTTCAGACCACACGACAACATCCGGCCTTAAGGTTCTCTAGACAACCTGGGTGAACGACATTCCTCCACACAAGTCTCCCATTGTGTCCTATAATGATGCCTTTTGTAGCAATTTGCTTCATTTTCTTGTCGTTGCTTTCTCCTTACAATTCTAATGACTGGTGTTATCTGGGCAATTGGAGTGTGGTTTCTACATTCCTTCTGCTCTCAGGAAATGGCGACCCTTTCTTGGTGCCGCCTTGGCTTTTCTTGGGTAAGTGCTGTTTTGCACATTGAAAGGATGTGTGCAATGCTTTTCTCATTTTTCTTATACTTGCACAACAAATCCTCTCTCAAACCCAACTCGTGCAGTTTGTTGGGCTTGGTAATGACATGAGCAGAAAGGAGATGTGAATAGGTTCCATTGCCCATAGATCTTCACGTTATCTTCTTTCTCTAGGTTGTTAGTGCCACTCCCTCGCCCTTTGTCTTTCCTCTTTTCGGTTCCGTTCCACGTCTTTGATCACAGGTCTGCTGTCCTTGACTCCTGCGTCCGCCCACCGCTTGAAATGAAGACCTTGCCTTCCTGTGTATGGAGCTCCAATTATGTCACGTAGCTTTAACATGTTTTCTGGATGTGCGCAGATGACAGTTGAATTTGGAGCTCTCCTGATCTCATGGGAGAGACGTACTGATGTGAAACTTATGGGTTTCTTTTGTTCTGGTCTTTCCCAGTCTATCCACACGTGCCACTTCATACACTGTCAATAGCCACATGACTCTTGGTAGCAAGTCATGCTTTAAACTTTCTCAGGAGTCCTGGTTTTTCAATCCTCCTCAATTTGAAATCTGACATGTCTTATTTGAGCTAAATAATAATGCATAATTGTGATTCTTTTTGCTGTATGCTTGAGGTAGGGTACACAGCTTCCCAAAATGATGTTTAAATGAATTAATTATGATAATATCCACAAATTGTACATATTATATGTATATACATGACAATGAGTGATTAAAATACACTTAGCGGCATACACAATGATGATTGGCTGTTAATACTAAAATCTGGCATATGAGAGATGCAGAGAAATCATTTTGAAAATTAAGATATATTTATGAACATGGCGATTGTGAGAAACACACTTGTCAGAAGATGTATTGCTAAAAGAAAAAAAAAACCAGTCAATCTAATTCAATCTGTATTCAACAACTGTAGCCAATCAACATGTCTGGCATGCACGTGCCCTCAGGCTAAAAACACATTCAGAGTGCAGCAGTTGTGGAACAGTCTGTACTGTTGCAGTGTAAACTATTTGAGTCTCATCCAAAATGACATGGCAGAGCGGGGAGGTATTTTATATGTCATTCACGCGACACCATTTCAGTTTCAATTCCAGCACTATGACAGGCATAATTAATCATGTCCATTCCGACCATTTCCCCACAAAACAGACACCTTTGCAGGGCCGAAAAGTCAGAAGCACTATGTGGCTGGCAACGTTTCACTCGGTGCTTGATTGCGATTACTCGGTTTAAATGTATTTGTGATAATCAATATGAGACAGTGCTGTAATAGTTGTAAGGACGGCTACCTCATACTAAGAGAGTTGCAGATGAGAGCCTTTCTTTGTAGTGATTCTATGTTGTCCTTGTGCTTTTCTGTACCCATTTACAACTTCCTCACACTACAACAACAATAAGAGTTAGGCCATAGACTGATGTTTTATGATTTTGTCCTTTTACAACACGACATTGTAGCTAGTATAAAACTATATTTTATTGAAGTGTAGACGAACTTAAAAGTGTACCTTGGGTGTTCAGAAGGAAATATACGACATGAAGAAAAAAAAATACATCCAAATGTGCCTTGGTTGCACTGTTTGCATTAAAGCAAGTATAATATCTCGAGGGACCATTTTGACCAAGACGCCAATGCTATGATGCGTTTGCATCACTATCAAGACCAGAGGTGGCGCTGTTTTGATCCTTGAATCCGAATTTTACTTTGAAATAAAAACAAAGCGAGCTCGAAGATAGTAAATGCATCGACTGTAATTTCACTCATGAAAGTCATCACATTACATGGTGTGGTGATCTGTACATGTGGCGCACGCAACAGACACAAAGACCAACACAACAAATGTGGGTTGCACCATAATCTGAATGTCTTGCTTTCAGTCACATTTTTGGAAATATACCGTGCTCGCAATATACAATAATGTCCAATGGTGCCTTGACATACAAGCGATCCATCCGACTTGAGAGTTTTTCAAGATACAATCATTCGATCGACTGATAATTAATAAAAAAAAAAAAATTGGGTTTGAATTTTGTTTGGGCTTCCCTGCTCAAGCTGTTACACGACTGACGCCACCCCTCATAAGAAAAAGATGCTTGGCGATATGTCAGATTGGATAGATGGCTGCATGGATAAATAGTTGAAAATTAAAGGTGTTTTTAACAGGCCGTTTTTTTAAATAACAATTACGTACTGTATACAGGGTGCGCCAAAAATGTGTACACACTTAAAATAACTGTAAACTAGGTGTTTATTATAATCTGTGAGTAATTTTCAACATGCAAAAGAATACACAAACATCATTCTATTGTTTTGTCATTGCTTGTTCTTGAACTGATGTCCGTTCTGGTCCAGACACTGCTGACAACGTGAGGCGAGGGAATAGCACTCATCATGAAACCGCTCCCCTGCTATTTGAATGCATTCAAGTTCAATGGTTGACTGTCGCAGGCCTCATTGCGTCGAACATGTCTTTTCAGTATCGCCTTAAAATGAAGTCTAGTGGTGTGTGGGGCTGCAGAACTTCAAACTAATCTCTAATTCAAGTAATGGTGACTCGTGTTGCGGGTTCTTTTTGAAACTCCCTCATAAATTGTCTTTGCACTTCAATTGAGTTTTCATACTTCCCGTTGGATTTTAGGATTAATTTCCTTGCCATGATTTTGTTCAATTTGTTCAATGTGGAAAAAAAAAAAACACAATTGAGATTTCCGTTGGGAAAAGGTTTGTACATTTTGGGGAGATACCCTATATTACTCAAATTGTCATGGAAAGGGGAATACTATTTTTTGTTTTGTTTTGTTGATGTTTTGTTGTTTTACTTTAAGCCCATTTTATTAGATACCTTAACCCCTAATATGTACACTTTTATACCAAAGTTGTCATTATCGCTATAATAGAAGCCACATAAAGGTAACCATTTAAAAAAAAAAAATCTTACAAAGTGTGATCTCAGTTGTGTTTTGTGATCAATTTGTTTTTATGGCCTTAAGGTACAGCAATGCCAAAGGGGGTCTTTGCATCATGAATTAAAGTCAAGAGTAAACTAAACCTCACTAGATTGGTAAATACTTTATTTTTGCGTCAAAAGCACATTTTATTGTTGCTGTTGGCATTTTATAGATGGAAAGAACTGTTCAGATGTTTGAGGTGTCCCTTAAGCAAAATATATTTGCATAAAAAAATCACTGTTGTCTATAAAATCTATATTTTCACATGAATAATTGTTTTCTGTGTTTTGTTTTTTTTTTGGTCAAAAAGAATTGATTTGGGTCAAACCAACCCATATTCTATTGTTGAATACTAAAAAAGAAACAAAAAAAGCACATTTTGTTCAATGAAAGACGAGAGTCTAATCTTTCAGTTGGTATTTTTTGCATTTAAGTAATCATAAAGAGATCACCCAGAATGCTTTAAACTGGCTGGGAGTCAATAAATTCTCTTTTTTTTTTTAAATGTCAGGCTTTGAACGAGTTATTTACTTGTAGAAATTACCTTTTCCACAGAAACATTGATTTCTTGTCGTATAATTATTTAGTGTTTTTTTTAAATAGACCCTGTTAGTCCTTCATCTCTCTAGTACACTGCAAATTGCAACCATAAAAAATAAACATTGTTATATTATATACAATGTGCAAAAGCTGCTCAACTGTGCTGTAAAAGATGTCAACATATAATACACATGAAAGCGACACATGCATGCAATTTTGGATCGAAGAGTCTTGGGATGAACAAATAGTCATTGATGTGAAGCAGCTTATCTACAGAATATATTGATTCGACCATAAATGTCAGGAATTTTAGCATTAATAACTCCACACACGCCTCTCGTCTGCACATAACACAGTTTTCACATTTCACGCCAACACTGCTGTCACATGGATAATGACTGTAATCAAGCTCCCTTGCAGCACTGCGTGTACGTGTGTGTGTGTTGTCATGTTCTGTACTTGCCCAGTGATGGAGTTTAAGCCATGTTTTCAAAGATAAGTTCGGAATCCCAACTGCGTCCCTTGTTTGTGCAGTTTGCATTTTCTTCCTGCGCTTACTTGTTTCACCACCTTCCTACATCCCAAAAACACGCATGATGCGTTAAGTGAAGACTAAAAATTGTCCATCAGTGTGTGTGCAAATGATTGAATTTTCTCAATGTGTATGGTGACCCGTTTCCTGGTCAACAGTTAATCAAATGAGGACCAGCATAATAAAAATATTAATAGATTTTTATAATGACCTTTTCAGATTTTTCTATTTCTTAAAATAACTCTCGCAAGTGGACTTGCGGATAACACACCTACAATATATTTGTATTGATAATTTGCCATTCCTGCTCATTCAATAGTCAATTGTGAAATAATCAAGAATGTGAACAAATATATAGGACAAATTCCCAGCTAGATGGAAGAAACATTCCCTTCTAGGTGGTCACACACTAATGAAGAGGTTCATGAATATTACATCACATATCTGCCAATGCTCCCTCCTAACTCTCACACAGTGTGTCTTGGAAAAAAGAAGAAGAAACCAGAATATTAATACTAGTTTTTATATATATGAATACATGTCCACTCTCACACACTTAAAATGGGATTTCTGTGTTCTGGGATTTATTCTAGTCTAGTTTGTTCTTGTGCCGATGGGATTAAATATGCAGGAGTCTTCCTGAAATACAAAGAACATGCTTAATGCATTAGTGTGCCAAACCTGTGACATTGTCTATACTTAGCAGTACAGAAAGTGTATAGAATTCACAGAAGTTCTGAGGACTAATGCTCCTCCTTTTTACACATCACCAAGCTTTAAAGCAGCCCATTTTGTTCCCGAGTTTGCTTAAAATATTAAATAAACATATTTTCAGATTATATTAGATATTTTCCTAGCACATCAGATTTTTAAGAGATATTGAAATTGTTTGGTTATAAAGTCAGAGCTTGCTCAATACAGATTGATTTGACCATAGATTTCTAATCTGGTGTCCACTGAGTATAATGACAATAAAGGGCATTCTGATTCTGATTGTAATTCATAGCTATGACGATTCAGACAAAAATTCCAGATGCTGCTGCACGCATTCATACATATTATTATTATTATGAAAACGTGATATGCTAGATGAAGTTAAGGGCAGATTCAGAATCAGTGAAAAGTTTACTCGCTTTGCTGCTTAAGAAAAAAAAATGTAGAAATCTAATGACGAGTATAATTATTGAAGACTGTGCCAGCGGGTACTTTAATATTAGCTAAGAGTATCATACATTCAGTATATTGTCCAGATCATACATCATATTTACTGTTCACTTATAGTAATGGGCAATTTTTCACATGTGACAGGATTCAAATCACTACAATTAAACTTACACTCCATTTTTTTCTACTCTGTATCGAAACATTACTCTTTGTATTGGCCCAAAAAAAATGAATGCTCGTTTCAGATAGATGATTTTTATTGACAACACCCACTCTTGTGCGGGACAAATGTGTTTGTTTCTGCAGCACATAGTGTAACAGACTGCTAACAACCTATAATGAACTATAGGAATAACAAGTTGACATCTGACATCAGGCGTTGGCTGCAAATATCTCAAAAAGCCATGCAGCAATATTCAACAAACTTACATAATTTATCTGCAACATCTGGTTTATTTACATGTGCGTGCGTGGTCATAAGTGTCAAGTGGCCAATGTAACAATCATAGTTATGATATACATACTCGGAGTGCATTTTTCTAAATCACCAATTATTAAAAGAAAATAAGTAATTAAAAAACGAAAACACAACCAGTCAACACTATTCCCTTCAGTGGCTAATTACTAATTCTAAAATGCATTGGTCAATAAAATATGCATTTGTTTTCTTAAGCGCATGTCAATGTAAATCTAATGGTCACTCCATAAGGTTAACATATGGTCACGTGCTGTTCCTAGTTTAAAAAAAAGTCATCAATTGGACTTAATCAAGTTAAAGTTTGTGAAAGGTAGGAATAATTAGGTCAAGTTTAACATCATCTGATGGTTATTCAAGCTCCTTCCATTTCTGACAGAAATCCTGAACAGCATTGGGAAGTGGATTTTAAATATTCAACTCTTATTCGTGTTAGAATTTAACAGTATTCATTAAATTGGCATGTGAGCCCAGTTACTTCTGGGCATTGCATTGGTAACGACTTATGTGATACGAAGCAAATCAATCATTGATGCAACAAACTAATGCTCTTCAAAGATACAACTTTGTTTTTGTATTCCAATTGTCCTCATTTATTTCTCTTGCGCTTTTTTCTTATTTTCAACTTTGCATGAATGTATTATGCTTCGAAACCTTCAGCTGAACTTTGCAATTGTATTTGCAACTACAGTCCTTAGCAGCCTTGACTTAGAAGAACACCTTCTTGCACTAGTTTTGGATAAAAAAATAAAAAAATAAAAAAAAAAGCGACAAGCAACCCTCAAATTACATTACTGAGTAGGTCCCTTTATCCCACAAGTGGAACTGCATGCCGATAGCTACATAACAGTTAGTGCTGCCATTATCTGACAGTACTTTTCCAATTCCAAAACTAGAAGCATGCTAAATATAGCTGTAATTGTAATCAGTTATGATTGTAGCTGTAATAATTCATGCTGTGACGAATCAGGTGTGCTGTTAATCCTGGTCCTTCAACAGTACAGTCACAGCATACAGGAAGAACAGACTGAGGCATTGATAATATTTAATAATTAATTGATCTCAAAATGAATTATTATAATATCTTTAAAACTTTCATCACTTTCAAAGTCCAACGTCCTTTGCAACAGAATACTTTGATTTGAACTACCTATTGAGTGGTTTTTATTTGAGCAAAATGGGGTTGAACGTCCAACAACCATCATATATTTAAATACATAGATAGATAGATAGATCCAGATTGACCCACCAACACACAGCTGGTCTCTGCAGCACAAACAAGTTGAAGTGCACATCCTGTGAAAGAATGTTTTTGTTTTGTTTTGCTTCCGTTGCTATAAATGTGACTTTTTGGAGGGGGCTTTGGAAATGTATAATCTTGGGCACACACATATGTTGACAGGCACCAAGGGACAATCATTTCTGTCTTAATTGAAATATGTATTTTGCAAATGGAAGCTATGACACATTCCAAATGTGGGTGTGTGCACGAGCGCCAGTGTGTGTGTGTCAGCCTCAAGAGACTCGTGATGAAAAAAAAATATGTTGACATGTCTTTTTCTCTTCTTCCTTATATTTCCATATTTCTCACCCTTCTTCTGACTGAAATGTCCTGACATTTCCCTAATTTTTCCCATCGACTCAAATGTATCCCTTTTTCTAGTCCTTTCCCTCTCTCCCATCGCATGCGTACCATCCCACACTCTCGCCCACTCAATCACTCTAATTTATTCTCCTTCCATTCAACATGATGCTAATAGTCACCATGTCTCTTCGGACCTTGCTCACGAGTTTCCCTTTAATCTTTAGTCCCTTGGGTCCCACTGTTGACATCTGTCAAGACCAAACATATTTTCCTACTCTTAATCTATATCTAGGTGTGTGGTATTTACATGGTGGAAGAGTAAAGTTGATCCATAGTTCATAATACTAAACCTGGAACAATTTTGCCTTTGAGTGTGAGCAGTACACAATGTAATAAAAATATATATTAATGTTGTATTGACAATATACTACATCGGACACAAACCATAAAATATGACACAGCCATGTCAGTAAAACTGTTATGATCCGTGTCGGTCATGTCAGTGTTTTGGTTATTTCCTTCACCTTCCTGCCATGTGCTCCTTTTGTTTATTTGGTCAGCTGAGTGGGGCGTTCCCTTCGGCACTCGTTCCCCACCAGCCACGCACCTGTTGCCCGTTAGCCTCACACACCTGATTCCCATCTGCTCCCCTAATGACTGGACTATTTAAACACCTCACTCCGGCAACCCATTGTCGGTGCATTTGCTCCCGCCATGCCCGTCATTCCCGACATCGCTGCTCCCGCTACGCCCTTCAGACTGTCACGGTCGCTCCCTGATCCCGTTCATGCTCCTGTTCTCCCCCTCGCCATTGTTCCTTAGTTTTTGTCACAGTTCTTTGTTCATCGTTGTTTTGACCAGTTTAGTCACGTTTAGTTTTCTTTTGTTATTTTGCACCCAGCCACGTTGTTTTGTCCTTATTTGAGCAACTCAATAAATTCCCTTTACGTTACACCATTCTCTGCTTCCTCACCTTTTGGGTCCACCCCCTTCCCGCCTACCGGCGAACCCTGACAAAAACTGACAATTAGAATCTTTGTGAAGCTAAATTTAAATGATTGATCACATAGCTGATCTCAACAATTATGGAGGTGTTGTGAATGAAAAGGCCTGCATGCCACCATTGTCGCAAAAAAAAAAAAAAAACAAGACACATGTGCACAGCCTACATCATATTTCTTTGTTTAACAAAGAAATCCCTTGATTGGTAGGAATATATAGTGGACATCTAGTATTTTATGCAATTCATATAATGTCAAAGTTTCATTTGAGTCTATTCAAGTTGACATTATAAATCTAATCACTTTGTTACAGCTGCCTGCAATGTATTGATGAAATGAAGTGAAGGCCCATAAGGAGATACAATGTGTGAACAAGGATGTGTTGATCCATTCATATGGTTCACCACGCACTCATATCACGCGGTGGCCAAATTACATTACGGCCTATTGAGGTTTGTGCTGGAGATTGATGTCATAACCTTGTCTGGAGCTTGTGCTTCACATCAAGAACATTCAAGGGGATGATTGAGAGATGCTGTTCACACAAACAATTGTTCCTCAAAACACTTCAGGGTGTTTCTCTGAAGTGGCAAATTGGTTGTTATGATATGCGGCGTACATAGACATATATATGGGCGACACGGTGGCCTCACAGTGAGTCACAGCATCGGACGTTGGTTCAATCCCGGCTCCGGCCATCCTGTGTGGAGTTTGCATGTTCTCCCCGTGCCTGCGTGGGTTTCCTCCGGGTACTCCGGTTTCCTCCCACATTCCAAAAACATGCATGGCAGGCCGATTGAACACTCTAAATTGCCCCTAGGTATGAGTGTGAGCGCGGATTGTTGTTCATCTTTGTGTGCCGTGCGATTGGCTGGCAACTAGTTCAAGGTGTCCCCCGCCTACTGCCCGAAGATAGCTGGGATAGGCTTCAGCGCCCCCCGCGACCCTAGTGAGGAAAAGCGGTATAGATAATGGATGGATGGATGTAGTATAAAAAAATATATATATAAAAATGGAAAAATACAAAAGCAAAATAGATAAAAATTAAATTAGGTGGTAACATAGTACCAAAGACTGAGAGTTGATACACAAAAAGCGCAATGGTCCGGGCTGGCTCCCGCATTGGGTGAAGGTATTCTATCATTTTTAACAAACTAAAGATATTATGTTAAATACGTTTATTGAGATTATAAAGTATTGCGTTTTAATGGGCTTTCAATGTAAGGGCTTGCAGTGATGTAGCGTTGGTCAGGTTTGAATAAGATAAAGGCAATTGTTTGTATACACAGTCTGACAATACAACAACGGCCAGCATGCTTTCTTCCAGCTCTTAATAAGTCTCCAAAGACTGCAGATTTATGTCTGAAGAGCAAGACATCAAAAAAAAGAAAAAGAAAACTTGGAAAAAAAAAGGTTTGATTCACCTGAGAGAACAGTCAGGACAAGGAAATGGTACTTGGAGGCGACATAATGAGCACTGTGTTTCACACACATGGGATAAATAGGAGTGGTACATAAAAGAAAAAAAATCTGTGGAAATTGTTCTAGGTGAGCTAACGACAGACACCATGTGTTCTATGACTCAACAACAATTTAAAGATCAAACCTGGAGGAAGCACATAAAAAAGTCCGATGTGGCTTTATTCAAAGACGTAACTGAAAGTTAGGGTGATGAAGCAAGAGAGAAGGATGGAGCCGGGGATACGGCTGCGAAGAGACCACGGGGGCTCATCTTCCGCTCAGCTGTGTGTCTTGGCCGGCTGTGAAAAGCCGCTCTCTTCCTGTCAACACAGGAAGCCCACAGGGCGCGTTTGTACTTGACTGAGAAGGACCGACATGGACAAAGGGGGCAAAGGACAGCGCTTTGAATAATTTAGTCAAATTATCGACAAATTTAAGCTTCAAGTTACTTGCTTATTGTCATTCAAGTCGCCGTTCCGTGCCTTTGCTTTCACATATCTACATGATCAGCGGCAGACAATGAAGCCCAGTAAGAGGAACATTTGTCTTGGTTAAATTTTGAAACAGTCCAAATTGAGCTAATTAAATGACTAACGGCCAGGGTGAGCCCTGAAAGCAACTTCTCACAGTGGCTACAATTAACGAGCTAATGGCATTTATTTGGAAATGTATTGATGTTTTTAATCTATTTTACCACTGGTCACTTTTGGCGCTAATGTGAAAAGTAGTTGGACTGCCACTATTCTATCGTGTTGATTGGTCCTCGTCCAGGGTGATGCCTCGTTCCAACCTTTTCAATGATCACAAAAGGTCTTTCATTTCCATCTCACTTGCTTTTATGAGCAAGTTATATCTCATGGAGTGTCTGAAGTAGCTGTGCACAGCTGCGGCTACACTAACACTGATAAGGGTGATCATCATTATTGTTATCACTTTCATATTTAAACACTGACATTGGCCCAAATTGCATATAATCATTATGTCTCGATTTGTCATGTTAACTACTACAAGAATGATTTTAGTCTATGAATTGCTGTAAAACACTGTAGTTGACTTAACAATAGATTTTCAGTACTTTATACTGTGGCATTTATTTGATTTCAATCCATCTATCAATTTTCACTTGTCATTAATACTGTGTGTGAGCTACATTAAATTAGACTGTACATTCTAGTAGATGTGGTAGACATTGGACTGGCGGTCAGACAGACAGACAATTTAGAGGGCCCTTTTATTTTTCATTGCCAGCGCAAGTCTAGCGCAAAGCGTAATTTAACAGTGCACTTGGGTAGAGTTTTCTTTCTTTGGGTATTTTGCTTGGGCTTTGCAGAAATAGGTGTGAAGGGGCGTTTGAGCAGTTGTTGAGATGGCGTCTCCACTTGACATTGAAGTGCCTCTGCATGCCATTGGCACGCGTACAGTGAATGAAAAGAAATGAATGAAGGAACTGAAGTCCTCCTCACGTATTTTTTTTATTTTGTTAGAATTATTATACTACTCTATAATAATACTTTTTCACTTACCGTATTTTCAGGTGCAAAAGGCGCACTTCAAAGTCTTACATTTTTTTCCAAAATGGACAGGGTGCCTTGTAATGCCTTTTGCACTAAGTTCCTAAATCTGTAAATGTTATGTGACTATGATGAGCGCTCCACTTGACTAAGTGGGAGAATTTTCTGCCGACACACTGCTTATATAGATGAAAGGCAGACGTGACTGCTAACAGCATGCGGACGTTAAAATGGGGATGGGTGCGCGTGAAAGAGGATGCTAAAGGCATGCCCCCCAGTGGGTACTGGTATCTGTATCGTGCAGCAAATGAACTTGGAGCTTGCCATCATTCAGGGAGACGTGACGAAGGAAGTCCAACCGCTGGACATGGGTGTTCAAAGTGTAGTTGCGACTGACGTGAGAGCGATGCATAGGCGATTACGAATACAGTTTAACGAAGACTAGGAGGCAGCGCCAATCGCTATAGTTACGCTATAATTTGTGAATGGGTTGTGGATGCTTGGGCAAATGTGTCTGCTTGCACTGTTGTTCGAGCTTTGGCAAAAGCCGGCATCATTTCTTAGTTGCCGTATGGTAACTAGACTGACTCTGAGATTGACGAGAGGGGACCTGTCGTGTGAATTACTTCAATTCTTCAATAAAATACAACCAAACTGTTCTTCTCCCTCTGCCTTTTTTGAAAACATACGCTAGCATACATGTATGCATTTGTATTAGCGTGCATGCTACCGTATGTTTTAAGATAGCATATGCTTTACCATACCCAATAATTTGGTGAGCCTTTAGCGTGGGTAAAATACAGAATGGCACTCGTAACCGAGTCGGCGCCTTTATATCCATCCATCATCTAAGCCGCTTATCGCCACGAGGGTCGCGGGGATGCTGGAGCCTTTCCAAGCTGTCTTCAGGTAGTAGGCAGGGTTCACCCTGAGCTGATTGCCAGCCAATTGCAGGGCACACAAAGAAAAACAACTATCCATGCTCACACTCATACCGAGGGACAATTAACTACCGTACATATATATTATGTGAAGAAATATAATGTTACTTTTTTGGGGTGGGTGCTGGCTAGAATGGTTAAATTGCCTTCCCTTTCATTTTAAAGGGAAACATAACCTTGATTTATGAATATTTCAAG
Source organism: Idiotropiscis lumnitzeri (assembly GCF_059441095.1). Classification (NCBI taxonomy): domain Eukaryota; kingdom Metazoa; phylum Chordata; class Actinopteri; order Syngnathiformes; family Syngnathidae; genus Idiotropiscis; species Idiotropiscis lumnitzeri. Next base: position 13,960,681 of record NC_142397.1, on the reverse strand, counting down.
TTACAAACTGGAACCAATTAAGTTCTGAACTTCTAATGTAATTTGATTAAAACACATCCGATTAAATTAAACAATGCCAGGAAAGAGCTGATTTGTTGTGTTGTTCCTTGCATATTAAACTGTCTATTGTTGATGTGCCAAATACTGACATTTCATTGTTTGTGAACATTAGACTAATACGAAAAAAAGAATGTCGTGAAAATAAGTTTTTTCAGATATAAACCAGACTGTATTCTTTATAGTTCTATTATTTGTTTATATTATCCATACCACCTGTTTTCATTCCGATTTTGAGTCATTGGAGCCTAAGCTAAGTTAAGACACCCTCACACACAATTTATTGGCCCTGAAAATGTAATAGACTACCGTGACGTACTTCTGTGCATTTTCCTCATGGGAAAAAAAGAACTAATGTAAACAAATAATTCCCTTTGTTCAGTTCCAGTCACAAAAGGGAATAACCCAACTGACCTCCATTAAGTGTGACAATCTCCTCCCTCCAATGGACTGTGTGCTCATCACACGTTTGACAGTGAGCTGGAAAGAAAACATTTGGGTTTGTGGCTTCACATGAATTCCTCAGTGTGACCAATCATGACCCTTCCATGTCTTAATCAGATGCAATGAATAAAGCCTGACTTGTTGTAATGGATTTCACTTGAGCCTCACTGAATCGGGGGTGTAACACTTGCTGCAGACCAATCGCGCACTCCTCCATTGCCACACTGCTACTCTTTGAGGGACAAACTGTGGTATTGGCAGTTGGACGTGCACCAGAAACGACAGGTTTCATGGCATTTGGATCATTTTAAAGCAATTGCATATGTTGTGGTATTCACCGTCATTAATTTACCATGTCAAGGGTAAAATCTTAATTGTGTTAAGGCTGCGAAATCTGTCAGCATGGTGTGGGGAGCTAAACTGCGCACACACACACTTACACACATATCCACACGCATGTAAATCCAGACAGCACACATCCACACGCTACTCCCTGTCACCCTGAATTATCACCATGATCATTTATTAAATGTGGCTTCCGCCAGAATGAGTGAGACTAAGAAAGCATGAGCTCAGGGGAAAGAGGGATTGCTTTCTTAATTAAACGAGGAGGGAAAAAAAGCAAAGCAACGTCGCCACTGGCTGAGTTCCTTTGAAGAAAAAACATTTATCTCATTCACTGCATTCCCATGCTCTTCCTCGTGCGTCTCTCCCTCCGAGTTGGCACGGATACTGCGGCACACCAAAGCACAAAGCAGCATCTCATGTCTCATGTACCTGTTCCAGGAAACAAGAGTACAAACACAGCTGTGCAGCCCTTCAGCGAGCAATACAGGTTGTACTTGGACTAAATACGATGAAGCAGCAACCACTGCAAGTCGTGGCCACGTCACACAAATAATAATTTTTCCTGGGTACCAACACAAAAAAAAAAAAATCTGTCTTGAGATTAAAAAGGACATTTTATCTTAAGGATGGATTCGAGGGAAAATGGTGAGGAACTTCTTTGAGGCGATCCTTGTATCATTTCTCAGGTGCTCCTCACTTTTTCTGACCGGGACCGAGAGTTGGGTGGGTGATGGTCTTCCACTCTGGACACATGCCCTGCTTCGCTATTGGGGATCTCAGCCTGCTCCAGAACTTCAGCATTTGTGATGAAGTCACTCTGGTGGATGAGGCAGTGGCTGCTCTAGTGGAAGAAGAATAGAATACCCAGGTCTCAAAGCCATGAAGAAGGGTGGTGAGAACAATATCCCTGTAGACACAGATCTTAGTCTTGCTCTTTACATTTTTGTTGTTCAAAACAAATTTGTCTAGTCAGCCAAAAGAGCTATTAGCCTTAGAGTGTTTTTCTTCCTCAACCCTTGCATCTGATGAAATGATGCAGCCCAGGTAAGAGAACTGCTGTGTTGATTTCAACTCTGTATCACCAATGGTTATCTGGGCTGACGAAGAATTTCCATCTTCTTGAGGATGACCTCGAGGCCGAAGAGCCGCGAGGCATCTGCAAAACAGGACGAGATGTGCTCCAGGGCTCGCTCTGTGAGTGCAACGAGGGCAGCATCGTCTGCCAAGAGAGGGTCCTGAATCCGTTTCTCCTGTGTCTTGGTGTGTCTTTTCCATCCAGGATCAGGATCGTTATCCAGCTTCTGCAGACCTTACGACTATCTTATACTATGAATCAGTTGCAGCAGGAGATGAAAAACGGGTAGGACAGCAGACCTCGAGGAACAGGGATGAAGACCCCTTCTGACAAGATTGTCCTGTAATATTATCCTTTTTGTCTGAGTTGTGTTAAGAGTGGATTTGTCCAGATAATGGGATCGATAATGAGTCGGTATGACAATCTTAAATATTAATAGCGTTTCATATTTACGACCAAAAATCTTCAAGTGTGCGGGGAATGCCGGCTACTTTTGAGCTTGCTCTCACATGAATGGAATGTAGCCAATTAGAGAAGCGCCCTGATTGACAAATAAGGACGTGGTAGTAAATAAAACAAAAGTTGTCCGATTCAATGTCGTGCTTAGCATGCTCATGACATAAGATACCCGGACAGCAAGAAATATATTCCAAAGCAAATCTTTTCTTGATGACGTCGCTATCTTACAACTGCTTGGAGCTTGACTGGCTTTCTTACAGCAGTGAATTGAATAGGACATCAAAATTGTTCAATGTTGGATTGACATCAGATGCCCACTGGGAATAGGCCTACAGAATGTCCTTTTTTTTATTGATTCCCGATTGGCAACATGTTGATTTATCAAATGCACAATCAACAATCAAATACTCACATGGAGAAAACAAGCGTCTGACAATGCACACATTGGAGTGAAGCAATGTTAAAATAATTAGTAATAACCCCATGACATCAAACCCAATCATTCCGAACCCGTATAAAAATGTCATCTTTCAGCAAGACATCTGGTCCATTTGTCTTTACAGAAAACACTCCCCAAAGCTATGTCTGGAAATTGTGCCAGGGCAAAAGCATCATTAGAGCAGCCACTCTTGTCACATGGTTGCCCCTCACCAACTGCTCCTTGCTGATCCTGGCCAACAGGGGAGAGATCAGATGTGGCAGGGCCAAAGGGGCCAAGATGGATTGTCCCATTAATTCCGAGGCAAACTTCAGAGGAAGACTGAGTCCTCAGCCCTGATGCAAATGGGGCCCCTACCACCCAGCTCTGGCGATGCCAGGGATTAAACAGCAAGGCATTTGTCTAGTGACAGCCCCAGCTGTGATGTGCTGGGGGAGCCACATCAGTGCCAGCAGGATCAATAAAGTGATCTACCGGGCCGGAACCACCGTCAGCCTGAATCTGGAGAGAGAGAGAGTGAGAAAACCAAGTGCACTCAACCATATTTAGCATTTCAAAGGCACTCTTTCAGCTCATGTGCGCATGTAGTACACCTTTTCATACACTGCATGCGCACAGTGATGATATTGTATTACGTATTGAGGGACCACAAATCTGATTCTGTGTATTCATTGAGATCAGGTATGCTTTACCACTGAAGACAAAAACAAATTACATGTTGTTTTCTACCTATGATTGTTCATCTTTTTACAGGCAAGGAAATGGATTAAGCCATTTGAACTTCCCAATGTCTAGCGGAGGCACTTGAATGAAATGAAAATAAGGCAAAGGATATTACAGTAAATAGCATAATGGTTCAAAACAAATAATCATTTGAAAATTATATCCAGCAGCTCTCTACAATGCTTATCCTGTTCAGGGCCATGGGGAGCTGGACGGTGTCCAAGCTTTTGGAGCTTTTAGCCCATCAATTTTTTTTAAACTGATGGGATACACCCAGAACTTCATTTTGAGTTTTACATTTTTACATTGTGACGGTCCTGAGTTTGAATGGGATTGGTTAATTTAACAAAGTCACATCCAACAATGTTCCCAAAAGGTGTTACGCAACTCATTATAATAGTTTATTTATGCTTCCTCACTTGAGGAGATTAAATAAAATTCAGTTTAGTTGTGTCTGTTATTGGTCGCAGTGGTGAAAAAAGTTTTGAAATGATTTATGTTGATCTCATTGTTATTATTTCACAAAGGTCTGGAATGTGAACAGGCGCATGTACAATTTTTACATTGTAGAGACAGATAACCGGCGTTCAACTGAGTTGGAACTAACCCACGGTGCCTGCACAGCAGTCAGGTGAACAACTCAACCAGCAGTGACTGATATTCAGTACTGTGTACAGTATATATAATAATATTTTTAAAAAATAGAGGTTAAAATTCTAGTATTTCATTGAGAGTCATGAAAATATAATGTACCTTTTTTCCAGATTAAAATAATTATTTACTCCAGTTTGTTTTGGCTTCATTCCCTTTAATGTGAGACATGAACTTCAGTGAAGGCCTCACCTTTAAACTCATTTAATATTAGTACGGGCCATTTCCTGTTTGTGTAAATTATTTATGAGGCTAAATAGGTGTGTTATTCGTTCATATGGACACACACACGGTGCTGCTAACAAAGGTCAGGAAAGATTAGTGACGTTTCCCACAGCTCACAGTCAACACTCAACCAGAGGGATTGAGAAGCGGAGACAAATGCTGGACGGGAAAATGACTGGGGAGTGATTCTGTAACAAAATAGGAACCGAGAAAGAGAAAGGGAAAGTAAATGCGTGACAATTCAGGTAAGAAAAATATTACATAAACGAAGAGAAGGGAATGGAGGCGGGGGGATGTGGACCACTGACTGATGGTTGGCATTTAGCTCCCTGCTGGCTCTAATTAGGCACAGTTGGATTTGGTTGCACTTCTATCTTAATGAGGAGGGTATAGAGAGAGAGAGAGAGAGAGAGAGAGGCAGCGGTCGTGGGTTCGAGCCCGGCTCCGGCCTTCCTGTGTGGAGTTTGCATGTTCTCCCCGTGCCTGTGTGGGTTTCCTCCGGGTACTCTGATTTCTTCCCACATTCCAAAAACAGGCATGTCAGGATGGTTGGACACTCTAAATTGCCCCTAGGTATGAGTGTGAGCGCGGATGGTTGTTCGTCTATGTTTGCCCTGCGATTGGCTGGCAACCAGTTCCGGGTGTACCCCGCCTACGGCCCAAAGATAGCTGGGATAGGTTCCAGCACCCCCCGGCGATCCTTGTGAGGAGAAGCGGTACAGATAATGGATGGATATATATATCCATCTATCCATCCATTATCTGGACAGAGAACACGGCAACTTTCTAAAAAGGCCAAAATCATTCTGAAGTAGATTTAACAGAATATCATTGGAGGGTATTGATGTAATTTAGACAAATTATATTTCGATCAAATATAGTGCTTAGCCTATGAGTCTGCACTTGCTGTACTTGAATCTGCCTGTATTTCTAGTTGTCTTCAACAAACTACTTTGATGTGACCGCATGTAGGGAAGATATTGAACCTGCAGGCAAATCAAGACTTAACTGGGCTGGTTGCCAAAATGATTCAATGCCACCATCCTGGTTTCCTGTTGGATGATGGTTACACTGTTATACGATGTTTCCACCTTGACTAAATATTCAGCCTAGGGTCCAACAATGCACACTGAGTTCAGACTGTTTGACGAATCGTAGACAGCAGCATCTCCACGGGCATGCAGATGACGGTCCACAGCTTTGATCACATGAAGTTAATGTACACACACACACAAATGGGCTCCTAAATCAAATACAAGTATGCTTACTTAGCATCAAACAATGTCACAAGGTGGAGATGGGATACGTTGTGGTTTGCAAGCGGGAAGATTATGTCATCCAACCATTTTTTTATAGTGCATGTCATCACTCTGGTTGCAGGTGACCGGTCAAGAGCCAATTGCAGGCACACTGTGACAATGAAAATGCCTGAAAGGTACTTGATTCACGGAGGGAACCATCTGGTTCATCAGATGACTGAGGTTGGCTTTGGATCAGCAGGGATGACATCAGGGATTGCCTGAACAAACTCTCTGTGCTGTTTTTGTGTCAGCTTCTCAGCTAGCCTGCCAGGCGGAGAGTTCAACATCTGTGAGTTCAGATGTTTTGTAATGATACGCTAATGATGCTGGAGGGGAACAAGGACAGAGGATAACACAGCACTTGAAAATCTCTGCCTGCGGGATCTTTCTGTTGATGTCAGATCCCTTTAATATTGCGAGAATTAGATGGTCTCTCTAGACCTCCACTTAATCTTGATTTCTCATGGAAAGGTTCGATGGAGGATAAAAAAGATCCGTATCTGTCCACTGTGATGCATTCTGCTTCATGTTCGGTCAACACGGTGACTAAAAAATATTTTATGCTGTTTAACCCTGCCTGTTTTCAATACTTTCTCCATTGATAGATGGAAATATTATATAAACATGTAGGCCTACCTCTGTTTTACACTACAGTGACCCTTTCCATTTTTTTTCATACAAACAGACTTTCAACCCAGTAAGAAAGTCGTCGTCGTTTTTATTTCATTTTAATTAGTGTAGTGCACAAATGGCCGGCAACTCGGCCACCCTTGCAAGTGGGCGTAGCAAATTAAAAATCAAATCATAATGATCGGGTGACTGCATCGTGACGTAAATGTTAGCACAATGCCACTTTCTATGAACGTTATGAATTCACACCATGTCAGAACGCTGGTTGACGCGAATGTCTAAAAGGAGTCCATACACAGGAAATCATACCTGATGTCTGGCACGACGCAAGGATTTTTTTTCCCTCCCGGGAATAGAGGGTTTTGTCCCATATGTGGGGTGGTTGAGAGAAAAAAAATCGATTAACATGACTTCTCTTGTGTAGCGGTACACTTGCATGACATGTGTGCGGGCAGACTTAATTTACTTGAATGTTTTTTGTTTTTTTTTAAATAAAAGTTTGCGACACATAACCATGCAGCTGACAATGTGGCATTAACATTTTTGATTGGCAAACTCGTTTGAATTAATTTGCAAAGTACATTCAAACATTTTGATGAAATGTAGGCTAAATGCTAAAAGCATTTTTACACATGATGCCACAGGGTATTAACTTGTGCGTCTATTACAGAATGTAATAGACCAACCATTATAAATCAAAATTGGCTATTTCGTTGGTTGTTTCAACCAAAAATTGATCGAACACATTAGGCAAATATTTTGGGTAAATTCAACCAATCTGTTTTTAGGTTGTTCTAACCCAAGATCATGGATTTGCGCACTCGTGAGAACACACGAAAACATAAAAGAAGGGCACTTTTTTATACAGTCTTTTGACACTTTTACGTGCCACTGTGTTTAGCCATAAAGTCATTTTCATTTTCACAATTCGCTCAAAATTTGGCCTGTGAGGAATCCATCACCCAGAGATGACTTGTTTTAACCATGAGGATAAATACATGCAATCCAGCTATCCAATGGCAAAGCCAGCTCAAAATCACAAGAGCTGAACCACTGGAGGCACGTGTTATAAATGCACTTTTCACCAGCTGCTATTGACTCTGATTGATTCTTAGCTTACTTAGAGTAACGGGATGAGTCCCTAGCCGCAACCTCACACTGTTAAACCATCAATTGATTTTTATCTGCTAATGTATGTATCTAATTTATCTGTAATGTATCTCTCCAAGTTACCCAATAGCCTCTGGAGTTGTGAGGAGGCAAGGGTGTGAACAAAACACAGAAAAGATAGCAAACAAGAAAGCGTGCCAAATGGCGTAAAATATGTTTTCTAGCACAAATAAGAGAAAATAAGAAAATTAGCTTGACGCACTCAGTCAAGTTAAAGGCTTTGGTGGGTGAAAAAAAAAATTATGGTGATGGCAAGACGAGAGGCTCACTAGATGAACTGCTATTACTTAAATGATGGAATGTAGGAATTGCAGAAAAAAGCTACAGTATGTGGAGGGATAGAAATACTGTTAAGTGGACAAGTCACAGGGCAGATGGCTCAAGTGGATGATAAGGCAGACGTGATATGGAGACGGGTGTAAAAGGGAGGGAGGAGAGTGCGGAGGGCATTCAGATTGATGATTCATCACACAGGCGAGAAAAAGAAGCAGGAATGTAAAGACGGATGAGAAACCACAGATGCAAGTGGAGGGCGAGCGTGTTATTTTGGTCCGATTTCAAACAGAAGTAACTTGTTGGCTGAACCACAGCTGTCATGCAAACAGCCTAGTAGACAAACACCTTTAATATTGTTAGACTATAGCAAGAACAACGCTTTCAAAGTATGGATTTTCTTGAAATGTAACAAACCAAGGTTATCTATGAGTGATTATTTTTCCTTTTGTACACAAATAGAGAGCAAAAGCAATGAGCAAGAGCCATAAGAAGGATGGAAGATAGAGAGACAGACGAGAGAGACAGAGATGATTGACAAAGGGAGAAGAAGATACTGGAATGGATTCTGCACATCCACCGCGCCACTATTGTCTTTATGCAAGAATGGAACAAAGCAGCCAAATCAGCGTCGCCTGCTTGAAGCTGGGTAAATAAATTACACGCGGAGGAAAAAACATTGCGACAAATCTCTAAATCCATTAACTAATCAATCAGAGCACAAAGGACCTTAATTTGTCATCTCGCCAAGGCATTTTGGGATTTGAATATATGTTTTGTTAGAGTGTGACTGTGTTCCCGTACACAAAGCAAAGTCCATAAAGACAAATTTCCCCATTGTGGGACTAATAAAGTACATCTTTATCTCTATCTTTTATGTTTGGAAGAACTTTAACTTTTGACATCAACCCTATCTTGGTAGAATGGAAGTTTTTATTGTTCTCAAGAGATAATCACCATCATACTTGTTTTTTTACCCCGTTTTCAATTTCGCGAGGTATTCCAATACTTCAGTAGTAAACAAAGCCATCACCAGATCTCAGCCGTACCGCATTATCACGGACAACATTTCCAATACGTATACAAAGACGCTTTCTTGAGTCCATCGACAGCACAACCGTATTGGATGTGGCAAAGTGATGCAAATTGTGAAGATGCCTCATTCACTTGCTCCTTGGAGATCATCAAACAAGAACTCACTGGATTAAAAATGAATTATCGCTTTTGATTGCATTATGTCATTGTAACTCAATTTTACAAAGATGATTTGCTGATTAGATTGCTAGTAGAAAAGCCACATGCAATATAGTTGATGTGCTGACATATCACTTTGAGCGAGTCACGCAATTCAACGGGTATCTGGTGCAAAATTTGGAAGAAAAATTGAAAAGTAAATGGATCTTCATTTTAGATTATCCAAAGAGTTTGTGGAACGGTTCTTATTTAGTTGCCAATTCGAATGTCATATGTTCCTCCTCACTTGCCATACAGTGACTCACCACGACAGTCTAAACACACGTAATGTAGGAAACTAAATGTCATTGAGATATCACTGAGGACCCGGTTGTTTTCTTGGAGCGGACGGCGCTGGTGCTAAGAGAGGATGAATGAGCAGGAATGTTTAAGATGGATGAACGGAGAAAAACACCTTTCCGGGGTTTTTTTTTTTTTTTTGCAAAGGAAAAAGCTTTTTAACATGGCTTAAAGCTCCAAAAAGATGATTCAGCAAGATACACCGCTTTAATGAGAGAAACGCGTTGTCCATAAAATGCAAAATACAGGGGCAATACTTTTAGAGGTTAATGTGGCCACAAGTGGAGATGTCCACATAAATTTTGGAGATGAGTGATTGAAGTTTCCTGACATATTAAGTAACGTCATATTTTTATTTATTTATTTTATTTTTATTTACATCTTGGACCTTGGTGTCCTCAGCTCTCCTTATTTCCAAATACGTCTTTCCACATTACAGACCGCCACACTTTGAAAAATGTGCAGGACTCTCGCCTGAAAACACGGACATTTTTTGTCGCGCATACGCCTGTGTACTGAACATTATTTTCAATAAGGCCGTGATTGTCTGTTGCAGATAAGGCTGCCCATTAATCAAACAAAAAAATACATCACCGTTTCTTTATATTTTCAACGTCTTACTGATAAGCAACTAAACATTAGTATTCCACAACACCACAGTAGCTACAAAGATAAAACAAACCATAATAAAAAGGGTTGTTTCTTTTTTTTGTTTTTTTAGAAATCTGTGCCTCAAATGGAGAGTACCGTAGATTTCAGACTAACATCTGTGACAAGGCCAACGCCAACGTTTGGAAATAACGAGCACAGATATGCAACAACAGAAATGCTGCTGTGATCCATCTATCCATTTTTTATTCTGCTTATCTTGTCTAGAGTCACAGGAAGCTGCAGTCCATCCCTGCTGACTTTGGGGGAAAGCTAAGACATTCTACACTCTGGACTGGTGGTCAGTCAGTCAGAGATCAATCTCATTCACAGCAATATGGAATTGGAAGAGAAGCCATGCTGTCTGGCAAGCAAAACACTCACTCGTCCATGAGTAACTCGTGGCTGTGATTTGAGTGATTTTAATGTATCCTTGTTTGAATTTTTTTATTTCAAATACAAGTGAGATGAGAAATACAAGTTTAACTACAAGTTTGTTAAACGCGTAATTGCTAGGAAAAAGGAAGAAGCTCGTGATGAAGTCTGGTGCTCAGCTGCACGGTGAGCAAAAAGCTCCACCAAGCAATATCCAAATGAAAGGTGACACATTTGACTCCACCGCCACTGTGTTCATTTACACTCAATATGCTCTGAGCTTCAGCACAACACAAACATCAGATTGTCAATTATCATAGCCTGTAAGACCGAGCCGATAGGTCTTTATTACCAAGGTGCTATATCGACTGTGAACCACGTAATCGACTTGGGTCAATTTGCTAGGCAGGGAGACTGAATTCCTGAGAGGCAATCCTCATGGATTGCATTCAAACAGCTTGAACATGCAGTAGATATACTCATCAAACACAAACATTATATTGTAAACATAGTACGTCTTCTGATTCATAATAACAGAAATATACACAAGAATATCATGTCCTCATTAGAATATGGTGTATATGAATGAGTTATAACAAATCGTTTCCATTTGTTGTTTAATTTTGGAATGGGACAAGAGTCCCTACTTTTGTCAGTTCTATTACTTTGAAGTGATTCCCCAATGAAAAGAACAACACTTGCTGGAGTTAGATGCTTGCTGGCTTAAATAAAGCAAATTTCACCAAAACATTTCAGAATTCTATGTATTACTAATGTGCCGCAGGGCTGCGATCAAAAAGAAGAGGTTGTCATACGCAAAACTGCATTGGGGATGCTTGAAAACGAGTTGAGATTGCTAGTTAAATGGTTCTCAGCACCTTTATGAATGTGAATGCAATGAACCCAATGTGCTGTGCAACTGTTCACTGAAACATTGATAGAATATTGATGGTGGAGACTGCCAGTCACTTATCAAATATTCATTCATTAGTAACAACAAGTGAGACCCATGGACCCTTGCTGAGTATGAAAATATTAATTAGCACTGGCCACATGGTAAATTTCATAGAGTAGATTTTACTCTAACCAGTCTATTTGATCCCGGTTAACAGAGTAAAATTTGAGAGTAAAATATTAGGCGAAAAATTAGACGGTGTGGGTCAGTCAGATGAGGATTTTAGAGGTGGTACTTCAAAGGTTACGGAATCTCTTGTGGGATCATTTGTGTGGATTGCAAAAATGACATTTTCTGGAAGAAATAATAGAATGTGTATTAATGGACTCTAGTGTCCAACTGTCACATGACAAAATGTGTGCAGGAGGTAAGATTTGCTGACATATTTGACAGCTACAGCACACCTGAGTCAAGCTTTTATGCAACTTTTGTAGCAGAGACATTTGCCTTTAAAGTATGAAGTTTGACAACATTTTAAGCCTGGGACAAGAAATTATTTCATAATAATAATAATAACAGTCATATTATGGTTATTTAAGAATTCTGTCATCCATCCATTTTCCTTAGTGCAAGTCCTCACTAGGGTCACGAGTAAGCTATCGTCTATTGCAGCTGACTTTGCGCAAGACGTGAAATACACCTTGGAGTGGCTACTAGGCATCTTGAGCATATAATAATCAAACACTCAACACTCCCATTCACACCTATTGATTAATTAGGCCCTTCAGCAAACTGCATGTTTTAAAATGTGGGAGGAAGCAAAGCATTTGTAGAAAACCTACACTAAGTGTGCTTATTGTGCAAACTCCACATAGGAGGTCCAGGGACAAGATTCAAACCCAGGATCTTGCAAGTGCATGGCAGATGTATTCACCACAATCCACTAATCTGCATCCTTATTAAAAAAAGAGTATTATTACATTTTACAAATTAATTGATGCATTTGGGACCACTTTTTTTTTTTGCATCCTGCGTCCAGCCTACTTCATTGCTGGCTTTCAGCACCATGGACAGTTCAAGCCTGTGTCGAAAGCATGTGATATCAGTGCAGGTCATTGTGATCTATTCCAAAAGAAAACATAATGACCGCACACGCATTAAGATCTTTATAATTTGTTGGAAAATAATGGACATACTCGTCGGTCTGGCTGTGTTTGAGGCACTAATACGGGACTATTAATACAAACATTGGCACTATAGTAAGGTGATGATGTCACAGACAGGGGCTCTCCAGAGTATCTTCAATTTGCGGCAATGAAGAAGTGGGGTTCCCAAAAAAAAATTTCACCGATAAGACGCACCTGGATTAATGCATATGACTGAGCATTATGTTCATTTTTGTAACATTGCATCAACAAAGACATTATTTTGAGCATGATGGCTCTATAGAAGGGGCAGCACATAATGTGGTACGGTGCTTAGCATGCCTGCCTCACAGTTAGAAGTCCATTAAGTGAGTAGTTGTTTGTCTAACCGTCGGGTGTACTGCTCAAAGTCAGAAGGGATAGGCTGTAGCTCACTTATGCCCCAAATAAGAATAAATGCTATACACTATATATATGTATATATATATATATATATATATATATATATATATATATATATATATGGTTGTCTGTGTGTGCGTGGTGCGTGTGCGCGCGTGTTGTAACGTGTATACGTAGCCCAATGTGTCATACAGCCATCCATTATCCGATCTGCTTATCCTGACGAGGGTCGGGCAGTAGCCGGGGTGCAGCTTGGACTGGATATCAGCCAATCGCAAGTCACACATAGACGGGTTTAATCAACCTACCATGTATGGTTTTGGAATGTGCGAGGAAAACGGAGAATAAGCAAGCGCTGTTCACGGGTGCAAGATTTACAACGTCACGTGTTGTGGTTGCATTTTATTGAGGAAAAAAAAAATCACAAAATAACTTTAGTCTGTGCTTCTTCATTTTCTGTACCCAGTTGTTTGCTCTCGTCCTTTATGTTAATAACAGTGCGGCTAAACCTGGAACAGACACACGAGACTAGTTTGGACAATTGCGTCAGGATGGTTTGCGGAATCCTTCATTTAAACTTATTGAGGGAAATGAACAGGTCGTTTCCTCTATGACTCGTGCAAGGAGAATAAGAAAAACTAGATGAGACATTTGACATCAGTTCCGTGATTACAAGCGGGTAAAAAGTGCATAAATGAGGCGCACGTAATCCACACCTTCCCATATGAGCGCTGAATCACCAGCAGCGATACACGGAAGGAGAAAGTATATGATGTAGAAAGAGCGAGTGAGAATGTGAGAGACTGAAAGAGGGAGGCGAGCAAGAGGGAGGAGGGGGCGCGCATGTCCAGTTGCTCCATGCAGTCTGCTCTCCAAGCTCGCCAATCTTGTAACGACTTTCTCCACTCCTTCTTACCGCCTCTGTCTTTCCATGTGCATCGGACACACAGCTCGCTCCTGAGCGGACTCTGCACGCAGGGGGGAATAACCGCTAGAAGCCCACCATGGAATAGGAATACTACCCTGGGGGAAAAAACATACAGTACAAGGAGAAAACGCTTCTCTCTTTTTTCCTTCCATCATATTCCCCCCTTCTTCCTTGTCAATGTATCGCAACACTTTTTGAGGGGACCCAAGTGAAGAAACATGAGGATTAATATTTTCTCTTGGCACTTTCTGGGCTTGTGTTCCGTCCTCTGGGGGTTGTCGACGGGAGCGTTCCCCAGTTCAGTGCAGATTGGTGAGTTGGAGAGCTTTTTTTCCCCTTGCAGATGTGCATTTTCAAAGTCTAAAAGCATCTGAAAAAAATTTAAGAAACAAAATCGTAGCATGGAAACACATTGAGCAAGGTTCTTTATTGTAACTCATTCTCCAAACCATACAAATACAATGCATGCAAAGTGTTTGATTTTGTCTGTGTGTGAATATTTAAAAAGCTTTTACCTTCTTCAGTCTTATCTCTCTTTAGGCACTGCAGTATTCCCTCCCTCTCTCCCCGTCTCTCACCCTCGAGGTCTCCTTGTTTCTCCTTCTTGTGAAAGCAATAGCAATTCCTTGACAAGCACATGAACCAAGTGACAAAGTTCGCAAAATAGGGATCACCGTTGCAGATGAACGCACGTGCACGCGAGTTTGTGTGGCGCGCACACGCCACAGGCACGCAATGTGTGATAATGAATTCACTGCATCACTCCTTGTGGGGGGCACTTGGAACTTGGGAGGTCCTATAATGGGATTTATTTGCGTGACTCTGTACCTACTGTTGATGGTAAACTTAGTACGCTCAATTTTTTTCGGGGGAAATTGGCCACCCCTACACGTCTGCATTGCTTTCTGAACACACAGCATATCAAACATGCAATGTGGAGTGTGCTCACACTGCCAAGGGTGCTGTAAAAGGCGGCTGACGGATGATTCTTGCGGGTCATCACTTACAGGGGACCTTTCACTGCATTACATTACACAGTATTACATGGTTCATGCTGCTTCATATTTTTACATATGCGCTGCTCACTCATGTACGTCGCATGTATACGAACGCCAGTACATGAGTGGAGATATATGCAGTATATGCTGATTGGAGGTAAACGTGACCGTTCTGTTTGCCTGTCTCGTCGTTCACTTAAAGACTTGGATACATGCGTCTGCGGTATAAAATTCATATAACGCTTTGTTCTGTGGTTTTCACGGTTAGACTCGTCAACCAGCTGTACTTTTGGACTTCAGGGGGGAAAGACAATCACATTTTGTATGTTGCAACTTTCAAGTTGTCCTATCACGGTTACCATTGACAATTCATTTATTTTTAATTCTGGCTTGGGAATAACGAAGGCTGGCTGTTGAGACAGTTGTCGGGAATTGAACCTGCGTCATGTCCACGAAAGGCAGCACACTACCAGAGACAAATCGCAAATTGTTTAAATAATGCAAATGAAACAAATCAGTTCCCAAGTAAAACATCATAATGCCTTTATTAACTGTACAGGTGATTTTTTCACACACTTTTTACATGATTTTAATTCATTCAGTCGGACAAGAGTGAGCCAGCCAATGTAAAACCTAAAAAAAAAAAGCCAAAAGTCACAACAAGAAGAAGAAAAAGGATGATGCTGGGTGAACAGAGATTTCTTGACATGACGTCAGGCAGGACGGCTTTCCATATTTTGGAATAAATCCTGATGATGATCACTCAATGGAGTTTGTGGAATGCTTTTCGTGATATGCTGATGTCGAGCACAAGGCCATCGATGATGACGGTTTATCTTTTGGAATAAGTGCCACAAAAAGGCCACATAAAATTCAATGAAAAAAAGCACAAGACATGCTCATTAACAATATTTGCAGGCCTCCCGTGTGATGTCATGCATGACAGCAGTTTGAACTCTGAAATTGTGTGCTTTACACTTGATGGGCATAGTTTAGACCAGTATATTGATTTTTCAAATGCTCAATTGTACGACTTAAATGAGGTTCCAATTTCAAGGTTCTACTGAACGGCGTCTAAAACAGACTGCATATAGATTTTGTACTGCGGATGCACATAAAGTTACATAAACAGTGCCAAAAAATTCTGATTTATTTAGCGTATTTTCTGAACTATAGAGTGCCCCTACCGGTGAAAGAAAAATTAACAGAAAAGCCGCTCCGCTGTATTGTGGCCGCACGGTCTAGGAAAAAAGTAGCAGCTTATAGTCCGGAAAATACGGTAATAGATTTGCATGTAAAAATGACATCTGCAGTCAAATAAATGATAACTAATTTCAGCTTCCTGATCAAAAAAAAATTAAAAACTGAACTCGTTAGTGAAAAATGGGCCAGCTGGGGTCTTGTCCTTCTTTAACATTTCATACTTACTTAGGCTCACACCTCACAACATTTGCCGGCCTCCCGTGTGATGTCATGCATGAAAGCGGTTTGAACTTTTTGGATTTAGAATCATTAATGTACAGCACATGAAATTTCATGCCAGCTCAATCATATTTCTTGTGCACATGCGCGTTCCCTGTTTCGTTTTAAAGATCAATCTTTAATAATTGTGTGTCAATTATCTGAGATAAGATAAAATAAGAGCATGCAGGATCAACCTCTAGTGGGAAGAAGACACACACAGACCAAGGTAGATGGCACCTTGTCATAATAATGGCCGCGTTCATTATGTGCTGCCTGCCGACTCCTCCCTTGTCATCTTTTCTCTTCCCCTCCCATCTCTTCCGCTCTTTTACTGTTAAAAGTCAACTCAATCACTTTGGTCCCAATCTGTTCAGCCCTTGAAGTATTGAACAAAACCTCAGAGGTTGATGAAATTGAAAATAATGTTACATTAAAACACAATGGGGAAAAAAAGGGAAGATAAATACAATAAAAATCCAAGGTGCATGTACAAAAGTAATGGGACAAACTTATTTATTAATTAATCAATTAGGGGCTTGAACTCGTGCCAATTCAATCCCCAGCCCCACTAATTGCTCCTGAATCTTGGTGGTAGCAGTTCAGGGAAGGCCCAGTTCTGTTTCGCAGTTACAAATGAACGGAAGGGTCACATTGAATCCAATCACTCACTGAGTAATTATAAAAAAAAAAATTTAAAAAAAATGTATTTCCTATTAACTCATAACATTCAAACGCTATCATGAATTAAAATGTAAAACGTAAAGCAATGTAAAAATATCAGAAAAGACAAACTTTTTGATGTGACCAGGGCTGCCTTTACCAACTTATAGGCCCCGAGCTAACCATCAAATATATAAATAAATTAAAAAAAATGAAAACAATTAATGGAAATTTGTACATTGATTGGTTTGTTGATTGGATATGGTGAACCAGCAGAGGGATGGCGAACAAACAATCCTGAGGGGTGGACGGTGTTTTTCATGCTATAGCAGCTTGTAATACGGAAAAAAAGTACTACTCGATCTGTAAATCAAATCCGCAGACAAATTATAATATCGTTAATCGTTATACAAACCGAAAAAGATTGGGAACAAGAATGCTTATGCAAAAACACTTCAAACACGTTTGACGTCACGTGAATTGAAGTGTTTGAAATGTGTCACACATGAACTTGTGGTTCTTTGAATATTGATTGCGCTCTTAAGCTTGGAACTCTAGAGCACAACTTGCAGATAAAATTTCTCCATGTGACTGTTCGCTGGGCCCTGCCTATCAGACGTGTAATGCAAACTAGCGTACGTCGCTGGATTGGTGCAGCAGTAACATACTGAAAGGCGTCACCCTTTCAACATGAAGTTGAGTTACTTTGCTGCATTTCTTTTTTTGTGGGAAAATATTGGTGCTTAAGAATGATCGGTTCGGTTTTGGTACCAGTTTCCTGCTATAATGCCCTATCCGTGCGAAACTGATTCGACAGCCTAACCCTAATTCTATCCCCAATCCTAACTCTACGAGTCTCTTGCAATTGACAACTGACATTTGTAGGACGTCAGGACAGGTAGGAAGGAATTTCAGAACACCAGTACTTGGTGGGACACTATAATATCATCTTCATTCTTCTAATTTATTGTAATTTATCACTATTATTATGATTGCGTTTATTCATTTATTTACAAGATTTTATAATTTGGTTAAAGGTAATTATATTTTATTTCCGATTTCTTTGTCCTTAATTGTAATTTGTTAAGCATGTATCTGGGGTGACAGGTTATCATATAAATTAGATTTGCGTTGCAGGCGAATGTAAATCACCAATGTGGGAGGGTGGAAGCCCTATAAAATTTTGCCTTGGGTGCCACATTGGGTAGGGCAGGCTCTGCGCGTGTGACAACGGAGAATGTCGCTTTCAACATAGTTCTTAAAGATGTATTGAGGTCACATTTTTCATGCAAGTACATAAAAGTCCAAATTCAAAACAGTTGAATATGATTGAATATGATAGTTAAGTGTATTACAGAGGATAATAAAAAAGAGAAAAGTGGATGAATAATGTATACATGACATAATACAGATTCCCCCCAAAATAAATAATAATAATAATAATAATAATAATAATAATAATAATAATAATAATAATAATAATAATAATAATAATAATAATAATGTTATATAACAACACAGATCTTTCAATTTAACCTTCTAATCTTAAATCTTGCAATTTTGGATTCGTCTTAAAGACAAAAATAATATTATGACTTTTTTTCTCGTCGGTTTAGCCCTACATACTTTTTGGGATGAGTTTGGTTAGAAAGAACTTGACAGGCACCTGACCTTCAGCCCACCAAATACCTTTAACATGTACTAGAACAGATATTGTGAGTCAGCTAGGGCCTGATATCCAACAACAGAAACTCACAAATGTCCTTTTGAGTGGATTTCACATTCTTGGTGGAGTTGGAGTTCAAAATGTTAGGGTGCTATTTTCACATGCTTTTTGTCCACGTCTGACAGTGAACAATTTAGTGATTTTGGTTAATTCGTTTTTCATTATATTTTGTCCGCAAGGTCCTACAAACAAGTTTTATGTCGCAATTAAAATGGCATTTGGACACAGTGTACAAGTCGACCATGTTTGTTGATTTTCATGTTTTGTATACATGTGTTTATTCTCCTATTGAATTTGTACGAATGATAGTCATATTTTATTCATTTTCACTTCATTAGCATAGTTACTGGTGTTAGTCAGATTACAATGTCTCTGGCTTAGTTCATAAAAAGGAGCCCCTCTGGGACTCTTTGTGAATTTGTAAAAGCTTTTCTTTGCATGGAGCTTTCAGTATGTGGCGCTCTGCTTTTCACAGCCATCAACGCTCAATTGTCCCCACTCTCACACCCATCTTTGCTCTCCTTTTGAATTTCACTTCAAATTTTTGAATAGTTTGATTTTGTCTCATTTCTTTTATCTTTGATCACACTCTCGTTTGGTCGTATGGGATACGAGTGTCTCATTTTAAAAGGCCAACTGATACTTTGTATCCACATCGACGACCCTTTTTTGTGCGTGGCCTCTGCTCTTCCCTTGCGTGGCTGACATTTTTGTGATCTGGCCTTCCTCTGTTATCTGTTACCTTCTCTTCAGCTCATTATCTTTTTGTCCACTGACCTCTGACATACGAGATGTTTCTATTTTCTCCTTCCCTTACATGCCTATCGCTTTTTTTTTTTTCATTTCCTCAATGAAATGAACAGTAATGGTATCCATAGATTTTCTTTCATGGTTATGTGCTAAAAGACACAAGACAAAAGACTATTCCTAGAAATGGTAATGATCTTTAACCATTCTCTCTCTCTCTTTTTATCATCTGCCCTCTCTCCTCATCAATCTTTCTTGACGCACATCCCTCTCTTTCTCCTCTCCATCACCTTTTCCCTTATCTCACTCCCTAGGCGGCTTATTCATTAGGAATACTGATCAGGAGTACACAGCGTTCCGACTAGCTATCTTCCTTCACAACACCAGCCCTAACGCTACGGAAGCCCCTTTCAACCTGGTCCCACATGTCGACAATATAGAGACAGCCAACAGTTTTGCGGTCACCAATGCATGTAAGTATCTACGCCTTTTTTATATTCTGTAATGTAATCGCTGCAGAATATTACGCAATATTTGGAAGTTGAGTAGTGCAGAAAAATTTTTCCAGTGCTGAGTCTGCATTATGAGTTGGCATACATGGAGATGTATATGGTAATGTACTTGTTGTAGACCACTAAAAAGCCGTTACAAATCAATAATTTGATTGAAACAGCCAAGTTCCAATGATTGGCTGCCAGGATGGCCGAGTGGTCTAAGGCGCCGCGTTCAGGACCCAGTCTCCCCAGGAGGCCTGGGTTCGAATCTCGAATTTCCCCATTGTGGGACTAATAAAGGGAATATTATTATTATTATTATTATTATTATGCTGTACAAATTCTATCTGGCCACAATTGGCCCTGCGGAAGAAGTTATATTAATGTAGAATTTAGTGTCTGCTGCCTAGTTAACATTTTATTTCAGTTGTGAAATTTTATGATGAATCTTAAATGTTTTGTAGTTTGTGTGATTCATAACATTGCTCTTTGAAGAAGTAAAAAATACACTTAAAAAAGTAATTGCAAGTACAGAAGTCTACCTACAAGTGGTCGGCTCCCAGCCAGTATGTCCTCTAAAACAATGGACCGGTACCGGGACAGGGGCCACTTTGGACCGGGCTGCACCGGGCCGCACAGATGAAAGAAAACAAACTTGCTGTATTTGAGGCTGAAAAACATTTTATTTTGAAAGGTGATCGTTATCTCTCTGGTACATCCATCTATGATGGACTCTCGACACAAATTAATTGTCTTAGTCACATTTCGCTAATATGAAACCGACAAGTTAGCAAAATGAGTAAAAATGTTTTCTAAGAACACATACGAAGCCTGCTCTTTACAATATGCGGCGAGCGGCTCTTGAGAAAGCATTATGGGGAGTTATATATGTTCATTCATACACTTGTTCTGTCGTGCATAAAGTTGGCACATTTCAGAAGGCCGCTGCTAATATACTTATGTAAAATTGTGGCTGCACGTTTATTGTAATATCTACAAAATAACCCCCCCCCACGCTTTTGTGTTGCACGTTCTTGCTCGTTAGAGGCGTTCTGTGGTATCTGTCGCGTTACCACAGTTGCCATATTAAAGCACATAAAAATACACAGTGGATGTTGTTTTAGCTTTTTATTAGTCAAGAAGACCCGCCCCCTCCCGCGAAAGCCAGTCCGCAAAAAAAACAAAAAAAAAAAACAGATGATGATGACTTTGTTAATTTGGCCTTCTCAGAGTTCTCTCTTCTCTTAATGGTGCTATCTTCTTATATATAGAAAACCCAAATGCAAAAATCTATATTATCTAGTGCATTTCTTTCTTTTTATAGATGTCATATCGATGGAATGTAACTTGATTGTGCTAAAACAAAACTCTTATTTTGTACCACTGGAGCTAACACTGCAGCAACCCCAAAAACTTAATACCATCATAAAAGAAGTCTGAGCGGATTGGCAGAAGCTCTTCTGTGTATTGATTTCCGTGCAGGTTATTTGAAGCTAATCTTTTAATATCATCTTTTGACCGAGTGCTGGAAATAATCTCGACTTGGACGCCCAGTTTTGGCGCTTGTATTGGCCAGTCAACAATTTCTTGCAGTGAGGCCTCTGTGTGGCAGGTGTATGAGTCCGAAGACAATTGTTTGGTGGAGTGGGATGCTGTTGTTTGAATGAGTTTACTTCAATTATTATTGGAAGCAATTTCCAAACTTTTGACCGCTACTGTATACTAACCATACCTGGACAACAACAATGAGGACACCAAACCGCAATAATGACAAGCAAATTCTGTTATCAGAATCAGAATCAGAATCAGAAATCCCTTTATTGTCGTTGTACTCAAGCGTGCAACGAGATTAGAGAGCTCCCCTCTCCAATGCAATACAACAATAATTCAGATAAATATATAAATTAGATAAATAAGAGAATAGTTAGTGCAATGGAAAATAATACTGAATAGGGTATATAAAAACACATCACGTTGCTGTTCTGCAAGGTGCGGGTGGTCGTGTGTGTGTGTGTGAGAGTTTAGAATGGAGATGGCTCTTGGGAAGAAACTGTTTCTCAGTCTATTGGTCCTTGATTTGAGGCACCTGTAGCGCCTGCCACAGGGCATCAGGTCGAACAGGTGTGAGTTTGGGTGGGTATTGTCTTTGACGATGTTGAGAGCCCTTCTGAGGGACCGGGCGGTGTAGATGTCCGACAGTGAGGGGAGAGGGCAGCCAATAATCCTTTGCGCTGTTTTGACCGTCCTCTGGATCCTCACTCTGTCCGCCTCAGTGCAGCCGCTGTACCAGGTGGAGACACAGTACGTCAGCAGGCTCTCGATGGACGAGTGGTAGAAGGCCAGCAGCAGCTTCCTGTCCAGGTTGAATTTCCTGAGGACTCTCAGGAAGTGCAGACGCTGGTGGACCTTCTTTACCACTGCTGTGGTGTTGTGTGTCCAGGAAAGGTCATCGGAGATCTGTACTCCCAGAAAATTGAACATGTGGACCCTCTCCACACACACGCCTTCGATGCAGAGGGGTGGGGGGCGGCACCGTCTTGTTCCTCCTGAAGTCGATGACCATCTCCTTTGTTTTTGCAATGTTGAGTTGCAGTCTGTTGTCCTCGCACCAAGCCGTCAGTCTTTGGACCTCCTCTCTGTAGGCTGTCTCGTCACCTTCCGAGATCAGACCGACCACTGTCGTGTCGTCGGCAAACTTGACGATGGTGTTGTTGCCGTGGGCCGGGCTGCAGTCGTAGGTGTAGAGGGCGTATAGGGGAGGGCTCAGCACGCGTCCTTGAGGGGAACCGGTGCTCAGCGTACGGGTGGAGGGCGTGTAGGGGCCGAGCAACACAGTCTGGGGTCTGTTGGTCAGAAAGTCCTTAATCCAGATGCGTGTGAGGGCAGGGACACCATTATAGTTGTAAATTGTAAATTGTAAATTAACTGCAGAATAACAAAATACGTTGTTAGAAATCTATTAAGATTGAGAAATACAGTGAAACGTAAAGGTTGACCACAGTGCATTCGGATTTTACGAAAGTGTTTAAATTATGATAAAACAATAACATTGACTTTTAGTACCCGCTGGACTTAAATTGCGAATCAATGACACTCATGTCATACAAGTGAAAAATAAAATTACTGTAAAATGTAAAATCAATAAAATAACTACATTTGACCATAAGTGCCAACGCGTATAGCAGCTCGGAATTCGGCAGCTGAGGGACATTTTCCTTAAAATATGATTTAAAGTTTTACGACGGTCAGGGTGAGGGTTCAGATTTTAAGGTACAAGATGCTTCCAAGTCAAAACAAAAATTAACTGTTGAATCATGATGTGATACTGTCACTCTGGACTGAAATCTCCCAATGACAGTCAATAATGGATGAATCCATATCGTGTCCCGCCCAAATTGACGAATGTGTATTTTATCGTTAGAACAACAAAGAACATTTTGATAATTAATTGTCCAATTAATTCTTCCATCCCACAAAAATGCCTTATCTACTTTCAGCGAGGGTGTGTGGGTGGGAAGGAACACAGTGAATACATATCAGCTGGCATCCCATTGTATAATGGGTAGCGTGAATTACATTTCTGTTGCATTAAATGAGTGTGAGGCGTTCTGAGAGAACAAAATAAACCAACTGGCATTTTACAATGCATGTGGCGCTACGGTGACAATTCATGCATAAAATAACTGGCGAGTTATTTTGTTAATTGCATCTACATTAAGTTCTTATAGAATGACTAATTAATGCTACACAAGGCTCAAAATAACTTTTTTCTTTGAGGAGAATTGTTTTCAATGACTGGAACTGACTGACTAAGACTGTCCCCATAAAACAAAATAATTCCGGCTTATCCACATCATCACGGAAGATGCGAGAATACGGACCTTCAACAACGACCTCGTGTGTTGGAATTGGACATCAACTAAAATCTACCCTCTACTCCCACTTTATTAGCAACCAGTGGCAGGCCGTGCATTTCACACGTAGGCCTTCAGTGAAGTCCTAGCTAGTCCTGCTTGAATAAATCCCATCATTTATGACACCACGGCTGGACAAATAATATCGAGACAGACACTTACGCAGTACTGAGTGAATGTTGGACGACCTAGCTTCTCTTGAAATATCCGTCTTGAAAATTGCTCGCAAGTGTATCTGCAATTAAATCCCCACTTTTCCCTCCATTGGCCATTGTGGTTTAAAAAAAAAAGCAAGAATATAGTCTAAATTTTCGAACAGGCGTCAGTTATGACTTTCGGGTGTGCTGATTCCGCATAGCGCTGCCCCCTCACTAGTGAGTTGTTCGTAACACTCAAAGAATCTTTCTGATTTAGAACTCATCATTGAAGGGATGGTCAGCAACACTATAACCTTGAGTAAGACCGCCACCAGTCACTCTGTACTATTAATATAAGGCAGGATATGATCCCAATGTTGCAGATTAAATGGAGACTCATCAGTTCCACGACCTGTTCCAAGCTCATATTGTCTAGCTCTGGTGAGCTTGTGAGAATTGCAGTATCAATTTCCTGTTCTTTTGCTCAGCGGAGCGATAGCACTTATAGTATTAGCCCACCTTTTTTCCGTCTTTTTTTATCCCCCAGTTGTAACAAGCTGTTATCTTGATTCATCGTCACATTTCTATCTCCGACCCGTCAGGTTCACTCTCTCCATTGACCTTCTTTGACCTCTACAACCAAAAAAGCATTTTTTCCTGCTGCTCACTGAATATATTACTTGAATTAATTTATTTTCAACAAATTCCACATAAATAAATGAGCCCACTTCTGCAATTTACTCAGTTACAAAAAGGAGACATTGAGCATTTTTGTTGAAAATTTGATTTTGTTTCCATTATTCAGCCAGCAGTCATTCCCTCCTACGTACCACTGTGGTGAGTCCGGCTTTTTCGATGGCTGCTGCAGAGCTTTGTGACTAGAGAGGCTCCATTTTGCCAGTGAGTGCACGCACTGGCTTGCATCCTCTTGCCAGCGGCTGTGTGCTGCGTCATATTGCAGACGCAGAGCCCAGAGTGTAGAAAAAAAAAACATTTTAACTCAATGAAGCAGCAGGTCACTGTGTTTATGTGGCACATTGACACATGATCAGACATACAGTAAATACTCAGCACCACCTGAACAATCGAGTAAATGCTCCTTAACTAAAGCTGCTAATGCTATTAGCTAGCACAAGCTTGAGAATCAAATGGTGTTTATTCCCTGGTCTGAAAGCCTGCTTTTAACTTTGGTAGTTGGAATGACCATGTTTAGACATCTTTATTTATTGAGCTGTTCTTATCAGATTAGAGACTGGATTTTATATAAACACGCGTACACATACGAAGGGAGAAGAAGGCAGTCACAAGTTACCCTCCCACGCACCGGGGTGAACCCCAAAGTACAGGCGTCAAGCTGGGGGGCAATAAGTTTGCTCAGGCTTGCTCGGCGCCTCTCACCTTGGGCAACCCCAGAGTGGAAGAGTTTCCAAACCCTCTTGAGAGGACTGGTACCAGAGCTTTACCTGTTGTGTAGGTAAGCCTGACTATATGTAGTCGGAACCTCTGTGCTTTCCACACCAGCCCGGGCCCAGATAGGTGATATTCCATAAATTTACAGAATTACTAAATTAATGCTTGTGCAATTTATAGAAAGTGTTGTTATGAAGCCATAATCTAAGACCATTATTGTACGTACAAACCTAATTACAGGAATTGCTTTCAATCTCAAATTACCGTCAATAAATTGAATCACTTAATTTTTATTGAATGTTTTTTTTATTTTATTGAATAAAAGGTGGTTAAGTTTTGTGTTTATCCATCAAATTTCAATACTGCTTATCCTTATTAGTGCCACGCGCGAGCTGGAGTCGATCTCAGCTGACTTTGATTCACGCTGAACAGGTCACTCAGATTCACACCTACTTACAATTTTGTCATTTTTTTTAAATGAAGTTGGAAGCCATGGAGAAAACCTCTGCAGGTACTGTGGAGGGCATGCAAACTCCATACAAAAAGGCAACAGCCCGGATTTGAAACCCAAATCCCAAATCTGTGAGGCACTTGGTTGCTGTTTTTTGTTCGTATTGTCCTGGATTTTCTCTTTTTTTTTTTTTTTTGGTGATGTCTGTCCTATTCTTTTTTTCTTCTTCTTCTTACCTTTCTGGTGCTTGCTTTGTGAAACGCACACACTGCTGCCATTTACCCATTAGGGAAGGAGTGTCTGCAAAATGACGCTCTTCTCAGGAAAGCATCTGACACACAACAAGCAGAAACACTCCTGTGTCTTGGTTTCAAGTCTCTCCTCCTCTTCCTCCGCCTCACTTTTGTCCTTCCCTTTTCCACCTCATTTCTTCCCCTCTTTTTCTACTCGTTTAGTCCTCATCACGTTTTGCCGCCTCTCCCTCAGCACGGGCGTGGTGAATGGATCTCTAAATTAATCCATGGCTCTTGCTCCGGGTGGTGAGCAATGCCTCTGAATTAGAATAGGGAATTCTCCCTCTGACCTTGGCCAGGTCTTCTCTTTTCTAGTATTCAGGGAGCATGAAGAGATCATTTTGAATAAACCATATATGCTGCTAGCATTGTCAGACATTGATTCTGCATCTCTTCTGATGGTGTCCATATTTTCCGCCTATTTACTGTGTAGACCAATACATAAAATATATATTATGACTTTGTTTGTTAGGTGGCATATAGTGCATGTCTCTTTTTCTCCTAAATGCAGCAGTACAGTCAGGTAGTGGAAAGCACGAAAAACGCAGATTTCTTTTCTTTCTCTGATTTCTCCATCTTTCCTGTGTGGAGCTGGCATGCTTCACCCGAGTTTGTTTTTTTTTTATAACAAGGTGCTCTAGCTTTCTACGTTATTCCCAAAATGTTAGGTTAATTGAAGGCTCTAAATCACGGGTCACCAACCTTTTTGAAGCTGAGAGGTACCGCTTGGGTACTGATTAACGCAAAGAGCTACCAACTCGATACACTCTTCTGAAATAATACAATTTAAATTCTGCTTCTCAAATTCCCACTCATAATGTGATTATTTTTAGATTTATATAGTCCATATTTCTATTTATTTATTCATTTTTAATCAATTCTATTCACTATGTGAAGACACTGATTGTGTTAATGATTTCCAACAATAATTAGGAAACAAATATTAATATGCAATACTTGTTTTTTTTTTTTATAAATATTTTCTAATGTTTACATTTTCAAATGATCAATCAACAATATTTCAAGTAAATCTCAGTGTCCCATCAGTAGTATGATATTCTGAGAAGAAGGCACAGGCACAGACATAGTTGTGAGTGGTTGTTTCTCTATATGTGTCCTGCTTTTGTCCGGTGGCCAGTTGGGATGTAAATGATATCCGAACGTCATCATACAAAATTGCCACGATATGAACCTAACGATAATTATTATTAATAATGATTGTCATGATCTGTGTTTGTTGTTTTTGGTTTCGTATTTTGTCTCATGTTTTTCCTTGCCTTCCTTTGGTGTGTCTTTCGTTAAAGCTTATTTTGTCCACCTGTGCTTGTAGTCCACTCCCGAGTGTGAATCAATCAGCTCCCTCCAACCCTTTGTGTCTTGTCCAGGTGTTGCTTGTTGTCTCATCAATTGGTATGCATTTAGTTCCCTGTTTCCTTTCAGTTTTGTCAGTTCATTGTCAACATCAATGTCTTTGTCTGTTCTCTGTTCCTCAGCGTGATTTAGTTTTCATAATCAGGTCGAAGTTATTTTGTTACTTTATCCTTATTGTTTTGTGCTTCAATCTTTTCGCGTCACAGAGTTCATTGTTTGCCTTTTAGTTTTTTTCAATTAAGTACCCTTTAAGTTACCACTGCCTCGCTTCTCTCCATTTGGGTCCCCCACCTCAATCAAGGCTCACTTTTGTAAAAAAATATAAAATAATGAATTAAAAAAATGGCAATTTTAATATCGCAAGATTGCTGTTTTTGTTACATCCTGGAAGGGTTCTCTGTCTCTTGCCCAAAGTCAACTGGGATAGGCTCACACATGACCCCGAACAGGACAATACTAAAGAAATTGGATGGATGAATGCACAACATTCAACTAAGCTCACTGTTGCATCTTTATTCTAGAAAATAATGAATTTGGACTGGTGTGACCAAAACCTGTTTTGAATGTGCGGTGCGTGCTTCTCATATAGAATGTAAAGTATGTGTGCAAACTTGTGTCAATTTCAGACAGGAGAGTATAATCAAGTGAACGTGTGAATGTGCATGAGCGGTGAGAAAAAGAATGGATTTGGACAGAAAGCTGAGGTGAATTAGGGACACCAGAGGAAGAAACGGAGAGGGTTTACAACAAAGAAGTGCTTATGTGTGTGTTTTTTTTTGTTTGTTTTTTCCCTCTCAGAAAGATGCACTGAACTTTGGTAGGCACATTGCTTAACTTGTTTGGGTATTCTTCCATTTGAATTCATTTGTGGTTCAAACCCAAGATCATTAATATTAATTTTTTAACCACTGGAGTTATGATTGCGGTGTGTGTTGTGGGTTAAGTGGTTGACCATTGCATCGATCCATAGCCTCATGTGTCTTCTAAATTCTTTTGGACTCTGCCATTGAGAATCATTTAATTTAATACCGTTTGCGCATAATTTATGGCCAGATTGATTGACACTCATCTCATTATCTTTTAAGCACCAAGCTGTGTAACTCGGTGAGGTTGTCAAAAATGTTGGCAACCTGTAACCATCTAAATTAATTATTTTTATTAACAGTGTGGACATTACCATACTGATTCTCCAATCAAATGTCCAAGCTTGATTTGACTATAAATTTCACTGTTGGTGCCCTTATAACAAATGGCATAACACGTACGCACGCACACACGTACACAAACTAACACACACACCTTAACATCAGAAGATAACAGAATAAACTGAACATTGTAGATAGAGTTTAATTGCGTTTGTATAATTTGGTGTGAGTCAGTCAGCCTCATTTAGTTGCAATTTGTACACTTTGTTGTTAACAGTCGTAGACAGATTGTCTGTTGTAAAAACTCATTATGTTCCCACTCTCATTCTGCCCCCTTCAGGGAAGGGCTTTGAAATTATGAATATTCTTCCCCCTTGGGGCAGATGTTCACATTATTTGTGTATGTCAATCGACAAATATTTGTGCGTTGTCGCAATTGCAGATTTAACCTGGACAGTCCTGGTGTGGCCATGATGTGCACTTTTATTCGTTACAATTGAGTAGGGCTGAACGATTTATCGTTTTGAGACCGGAATTGCAATCTCAGACGAGACAATTTCGAGATTGTCAAAGCGTCATTTTTATTTTAAAGGACTCTTGTGCCCCACGCTCACAAAGCAGGTCACACTAACCAGCGGTGTACTGATTAAAAAAAAAAAAAATCATTGAGCTTTGTAGTCTCGGAAGTAATTTATTTTGCCGATGCTTCAATGCTAGGCACCAAGCTATCTCTCCGCAAATAAACGACCCCTGAAACAAGTAGCGATTTAACCAAAGAGACAAACGAGTAGTCGCTAAGTGTGCTAATTGCCAAAGTGAAATACATAGTTGGGACAGGCCCAAAATAAGTGCTTATGTGTACAGTCGACTTTTAACAGAAATAAAAGTCTAGAACCGCATTAGGGCGGAGAGCCAACCGATATGAACAAAAATGTTGTACTTCAGTCAATGTGTATCTAGACATAAAACAAGATGACGGCTACATTAGCAATTTAGCTAACGCTCTGAACCAGAACATGTAAATGGATGACATCATCATGACGAAGATGTTCGATGTCAAACGTATATTCAATATTTATAATCTCGTCAATATTTGCTTTATTTTATACCACAGGTTTTGAGATCTACACAATAATTGGTCTCAAAATTATATATTTTTATCTATTTATCTTTACTGAGGCACAGTGATTTTATTGACATATAAGCTGACATTTATGTACATAGAACATGCACATTAGTACGAATTGTAAAGCATTTGGGGGTTTCAAAAAAATGCATCTTCATTAAACAAATACACATAAATACAACATTATACTCGACGGCAAGTAGTTTTTTTAAACCACCCCCTCACAAAACCTCTTTAGTGTCTGTGCTTTATGAAAGTAATAGCTTTTTTTGTTTTCAATGGTATAATGGCATTTTCTGTCATGTTTGTAAATATCACATTGTGAAGAAAATTGTTAAATCGAAATCGCAATATCTGTCCGAAAAACCACCATACATCTTTATCCTAAAAATTTTCAGCCCTACGATTGAGTCTTTTGAAAGGAAGAAAAAGGATGAGCGGAATTCGTGGCTATTCCCTTTAGTTATCCGCATTCCTTACCAACAAAGTGCTTTCTCTTAACACAGCTTCAACATCGATACAATGACATACTGAACAATTTTTTCTGTTACGTTCATCACACTTCTGTAAAGTTCATCAACAAGATGAATGAGTAACATGCATTTGTGAGATCTAGTCTCAATGTTGGACCAGAAAAAGCTGATCTAGCTGAATCCAAAGATGTGTTTGAGAGCAATTTCTTTGACACCATACTACTAAGAATGTTTTTATGGACGTTGTTTTATGCACTTGGCTTCAGTTATGGAAAACAGCCTTTCCCAAACTGTTTCCAAATAGTTGGATCCATACTTGCATACATTTTCAGAAGATAAATAATCAAGATTGATGGAGAATCATTCATTCATCATTAAGATGTGTCTACATCCTCTACGTTTCTCTGTACAAACTGGAATATTACCTTCTGTAAAAATCTCTCAGGTCTGTCTGTTTCACTACACTGTAGTATGTTCACTTTGTTATATATAACCTAAGGGTGAAAATGTGGCACTTGAGTCTTCTCTCTTGAAGTTTCACATCATAGTGAGTCTATGAAGCACTCCTGGTAGCCAATGTATTTGTATTCAGATGTCTGCCAGGCCCAGTGTGTCGTCCGTCTTTGTCCGACATCAGCTGGGCTAGGCTCCAGCTTCCCACGACACTGAACAGAAGAAGCAGTCCAGAAAATGGATGGACGGATGTCATGCCTAAATCCTTACCATATATTTGCAATACACCATTTCAGCATACCTCATTTGAAGTAAGCCCTCTCGTTTAATGGGTCAGTCATCCTGTCTAGATGATGTGAGACACATTGTAAAGCGCACTGTACGATCATCTTTATTGCTGATGTTTTGTATGGTTATATGTCTTTGTAATGGCTACGCTACACAGGGCAAATGGAGTGAAATAATATCTGAAAACCTGGCAGGGTAAGGAGATTTACTATGCAGCGAGCCTGTTTTTTGATCATGTTACTTACATACAGAAGTGGCTGGTTGACTGTTATAATACTAACATAATACTGTTATAACACCTGTGTTTTCTGGTACCACTATATTAAGTGAAAAAATAGTGGAGCCTGTCCATGATTGATTTGTGTCAGATTTATAGTTGAAAAACACCACTAGGAACTGAAATCCTCAGTTTGCAATACTCATATATTACGATCAAAACCTGTTCTTTCAAAACAGTGTTTGTGCTTTCACAGAATGGTGCATCAATAGTGTCCAGATGTCACAGTTGATCGACATTTCTCCATACGTATTGTACATCTGCATATATTTAGTCCATTTGGTCATCCATTTTTTATATTGCTTTTCCTGTTAAAGGTCAGGGGGAATTTGCAGTCGATCTGTGGCCATCTCTGACTATAAGGCGAGAGAGGTTGAGACTTTACACAAATCTGATCGCTTTGGCAAATATTTGGAATTCTATGCAAAATTTGTGATCTACTGTGAAGTGATAATTTCCTGATAGGTCAATGACATTATTGATTGAAAACAAAATAAGACATTACAGAAAACAAACTCTCATTCACTCCAGAGATGTTCTGTGCTGCCATTGTTAATAATTCAAGGTTTCTCAGCATGTAGATATCTATTTTCAAATTTTATTTTACAGTGGGCATTGGGCTCATCCTCTTTCATTTTATGTGTAGTGAATGTTTATCAGCGGGAAAAATAATTCAAATTTTGGCCATCTATGGGCCTGACCAGGCCCAATTCTCAATAGTGGGTATCACCTGTAAAATAACTAACCAAGTAGTTTAAATACAGTCCGTCTTTGATTGGATCCATGATTGGTTTTAATTAAATTTTTTATTTATTTTTAAATCACTGATCGGTGATCTGCTCCAAAATCCCAAGCGTGAAAAGCCTAACCGGGTACAACCTCGATTGATCACATTTCAATCACAGTGCTGACATAAAGGCTGACAATTATTAATTCTCAAATTCAAAGTTTGAGCTTTATCAGTGATTTCTTTATAATCCAATGCATTCTCTCTCCTGTGTTCTATTGTTTTTCTCCCACTTTGTGGAAAAACACCTACATTTCTGCCTCATTATTTATTCTCCTGACCATCCCTTTTATTCAAAATTTTAACACCAATGCAAGCTAATTTACATGCATCAAGATTTGTGAGCAGCTTCGCATGGTAATTTAGATGATTGACGGTGATCTTGAGCAGGGTACACAGTCGGGCTGTCACTAGCACATATTTTGAGAGACGATGATTCTATTATCATTCCGTTGATGATTTAAATAATTGAATAACACTTTATTTAGCATTACAATGTATTACAAACTCATTTTCCTTGAATACAGTTTATTAACTAATTATTTTTGTTTATCTGCTATTATTTAGTGATAATAAAATCAACAAAAAACAACTAAGCAACAGTGAAGCAATATCACACGACAGGGATTAATGCACCTTCTTGAAACAGATATTTGCAAACGTCTATTTTGATTAAACACATGATAATCAGTCCGCTTTTATGAAGGACTATAGAAATCGGTGAAAAATGATTGTTAAGAGGCTGAAATCAACAATTTTTACAATTTTAAATTAAGATACGTGTTGATTAATTTTCAAAATCTATTAATTGTCATTGAATCAATTAATTTTGATGCTGATCACCTGCCAGCATATGGACAAATTACCATTCACAAATACACCAAAACAACAAACACCCACATTAACATCTGTGAACAATTTAAAGCTTCAATTAAGCTATCATTCAAAGTTTTGGATTGTGGGACATAGCTGGAGTGCCCTGAGAAAACCCACACAAGCGCTGAGGGACTCATAAACTCCACATGGGATGTGGCGATTCAAACCTCGAGGCTCTCAACTGTGAGGCAAGAGGATGAACCACTGCCTGTTATATTGGCCCCTTCTTAAGAAATACATAACAACAAAACCAGCTAAATTCCAAAGAAATGCACCACTTCTAGAGTAGAGAAGT
The DNA here is from genome assembly GCF_059441095.1 of Idiotropiscis lumnitzeri. Classification (NCBI taxonomy): domain Eukaryota; kingdom Metazoa; phylum Chordata; class Actinopteri; order Syngnathiformes; family Syngnathidae; genus Idiotropiscis; species Idiotropiscis lumnitzeri. Next base: position 13,927,575 of record NC_142397.1, on the reverse strand, counting down.
GTCTCTTTGTTGTCTGAGGATTTTCGCAACAGAACATCAGTCTAACATGACGATAGGAGTCACACAATAAAATACGGAACAATAAAAGACGAATAAATGGCGATGTCTAATCAATGAAGTCAGTCACAATCTCTTCGCTCAGCACAAAAGTTTCGTGCACATACACGCACACACACGTACACACTTGGGTCATTTTGTATCTCAACGAGGTTATAACTTCAAATTCACCTCATTCTTCTAATCTGCAATCACAACTACACACTTAAAGCGTTCTTTGGTATGCGCATGTCGGTGCGTTACCTGTCCCCTGCTAAGTGTTCCTTTGTCAAATCATTTTATTGTAGCCTCAGCACAATCGAGCAACTAGGAGGTGATATTATTAGAACGGGTCTTGTGTTGCAATGAAGCTGTACATTTGCTCTTGTTTATCTGATTTCATTTAGCGGACCAATAAAATATGACTGTGTCTTTGTTTGACTCAACGCTTTGATTAGATCTTACGCAGGTGAAGGATGCTAAACATTCACAGTGAAAAGGTTGTTGGACAATAAATAAAGGAAATATACTGAACTTAAAACATGCATTGCAGGCATAATAAAGCCATAAAATTATAAACAAATGTTTATTTTTTTCAAATGATTTGGTGTAATACAGGCCAAATGGGATTTATTTTTTTTTTTTAACTTGAGCAATTCTATGATTCCAAGTCAATACCCTCTGGCATAATGAGAAAAAATGCCAAATGTAAATGCACTGCAGACATGATAAAACCAAAACATTGAATAAAAAAAATCAAATGCTACATTTGTACAATTTAACCTACAAGTAACTTTGAACGTACTCGGGTGTACATCCAAGCGTACTTTGGAGTACGTTCAAAAGTTTGCCAGTCCAAATATTTTTTGACCACATTGGCAGCTCCATGTTTCCGTACTGAAGCACAGCACGTAACCATTGCTTCTTTTTGACTTGAAGCCTTGGCAACATTATCTTGTCAGACTTCCTTTCAAGGCATGAATAACTAATAACAATCAATCAAATAGTTGTGTCATATAATTATCTGATTTTTTGAGAGAATTGTTTGCTTCTGACAGATCTATTTGTCAGCATGCCCACTGTGCTGCTAATTAAAGTGGGACCGCTGTTCGTAGACCTGCAATGGACTACTCAGCCCAGAGAATGAAAGACGTGATTGATGATGGGATGATGTTTTGCACTGATATCTCATATTGAGTATAAGAATGTAAAATGACGCTATAATGGCCACAGCGCTTTGTAGCTGCTGTGCGGAAATGATTCGGGTTCATACAGCTGCTTTGAAACCCATATTAATGAAATTTTTATTCGTCAGTCTGCAGTTTTTTTGAGGTAAGAAAATAAGCACAATTGCAATGAGTCTTAATGCAGTCTCGCAAGCCTGAAGCTTCTTGAGGAAATCCTCAGACAACACTCAGTAAAGATCTGCCTGGTTCAACCCAGTGAGACTTTTTATTAGCTTGTTGTGGTCCGGTGGGGGACATCTTGTAGACTGGAGGAGGTGGGGCATTGGTGCCCAAATGCAATGAATGAGTTCAGTAATGCACCTTTATGTTTGCCAAGCGCAAGATTTGTGTGGTGCAATGGAACCTGTGAGGTCAAACACAGTGCGCTCCAGGATGGTGTTCGACTGATCTAGTTTATTATTATTTATTTATTTATTTTTTTTTTTTTTTTGGGGGGGGGGGTAGAAAAGTGTTGCAATGCAGTATAATCCTTACAAGCAACATATATTTGAACACACAAAAAGTGAAGCAACACATGTAGGTAGGCAATATAACAATACTTTTTGGTATGGAGTAAATTCTTTGTCCATAGTGAAGGAGCCCCTTGGAGAGCATGCAGTGACGCAGTCAATTGGAGACCACAATGTTATGTAGAGTTCTCCTTTTCTTATCCAATTACACGTGCAAAATTGTTGTTGCCGGCACGCTTTAATGGCATTTTCATTCATTTTGACGTGGAAAGATGAGTTGAGATGGGTTGAGTTATGTGCGAGGTCAAGAAATGAATGAAACTCATATCTCAAAGCACTACTGTAATGAAAATTGAAATAATGTGTTCATTGGGTAAAATTGTCACCATCATAAAACAGTATTAAAAGTAGAAGTGATTTTTAAGTCACATGTTTCCTTAAAGTCACACAATGGTCACACAGACACAAGAGGGGGGCATGAATTCTCCCCAGTACAAGACTCTCTTGCCTGTTTGGCCAAGCTTTAGTCGTAATGAGGAGTGAATAATGTTATTACAGCATGCACCCACAGAGTAGATGTTCCCTCCAGGTAATATGACTTCATTGGGATAATAAGCAGACTGGGTCTCTTTGATTTGACCCGTAACTATATACACACACATGCACACACAATTTCCCTGTGCCTTCATTAAGGTAGCTTCATGAAATATCATCCCCAGTGAGTGAGCTAGCTCAAATGTAAACACATTCTTCATTTTTACACTACAGCTTTTGCAAGATGAAAAGCACAAGGAGAAATGACAGTGGATTTTAAGTGTTACACGCCGCCTCAGTTAGAACACAAGTTTCGACCGAATAGAATCATGTTCTCGGTAATTGCCTACAACATCTTTGTGTTGTCCCTCACTTGCTCATCTTGCCGCTCTTGTTTTCATGTTCTAATCAAAGCATTTGCATTTACTGACTTTCCTCTTGTCGCTTTTATTCTTCCCAGTTTGTGTCTTGACGCTGAAAGGCATAAACGTTCACGAGCATGTAATCGCAAACACAAGTGTTGCATATTTTAGCATTTTACCGCTTCTCATTCTCCTCTTTGATTGTATCATGTGTTTATAAAGTAGCTGCAGTTTGACTGAACAATTCTGGCACTCGCATTACTCTGCAATACAATTAGACCTTTTTTGCTTCCAGTGAGTCAGTTTCTCTGCCATTTATTTTACCATGAGTTGCTACTTTGTGTACATCAAAGCTTAAATAACGATGGAGGAAAATGTGATATAGCGTTTTTTGCACAGTATCTTGTGACGTCTAATTACGAGGGGGATTAGGTCACTAAAATACCCCCTGAAGGCCCAGGTCCAAAACTTACAGCCCGTGATTGCTAGAATCCAACATGATGTCAATGAACAATGTACAATCAGCAGTATTGTTACAAACATTTTATAAGAAAAAACATACACATTTGACTAATGCATATAATCATATAAGCAGTATGAACAATAATCAGCTTTAATGACAAACTGGAGCAGCTTTACAGATAAAACTTTTGTCTTAAATTAAAAACGAGACACACGAGGAATGTTGTATCTATCCATCCATTATCTGAGCTGCTTCTCCTCACAAGGGTCGCGGGCGTGCTCTAACCTATCCCAGCTGTCTTCGGGCAGAAGGCCCTGGACTGGTTGCCAGCCAATCGCAGGGCACACAAAGACAGACAACCGTCCACGCTCACAAACACACCCGGGCGCGATTCAGGGTGTCCAATCAACCTGCCATGTATGTTTTTGGAATGTGGGAGTACCCGGAGAAAAGCCACACAGGCACGGGGAGCACATGCAAACTCCATGTTGTATCTAAAAGATTATTATTGTTTTGGTTTTTTTTTTGCTATTTTTGTGTGCCCTCGGAATGTGTTCCTAATGAAGTGTCTGTGTGTTTGTATTTGTGTCCATAGATGTATGATGTGGATGAAAGTAAGGGCACTAGTTAATATTGATAAGTGTCACAGGGGGCCACATATTTAGAGATGAGAAGCATGACCTTTACTGCGCACGCACGCTCGCACACACAACACACAACACAGTTGTATTCACTGTTTACGTTCTGTTTTTACGACATGCATGAACCTACAAGCACACACCACAACACTGCAATCTGTACTCGCGGACAAAACAACCCTGAAAGGCAGAGTTAAGCATTGCATGGCTAATGGTCCATTGCTATTTTGCAGCGGTAATAGATTCTTTGGTAACCACCAGGTAATTGATCATACTTACAAACAGGGAGAGACAGAGCAGGAAACAAAAAGCTATTAAATCTATCAGAGAAGGGCCGGTGCTTTTATGTGCGAGGAATGCTTTCATGGTAATAGAAAGAAAACAATTAATTATGCAATCTCTGGTCATTATCACAAGGGGCAGATGCCCAGAGAGGCAGTGGAAGAATGAGTGCACATAAGCACAGACGCATGTACTTGTCTTCTCATGTGTATGCGAAGCAGAGAGGAGGCTGCCGAGCAGCAATGGAAGTCTATGTGTTTGCTCATAGGTCAGCATCTATTGGACAGCGTTGGTATTTATCTCTTTAAACCCGCTGGTCCACCTGTCTGTGTGTGTGCGTATATCACAGTTTGCCCACTCACACTCCAACCTCTTTTCGCTTTGGAAGTGGAGTGCGTCAGAGCGTGTGCCACACACACGTGAATGCATGCGCAATAATCAATTGGGCCTTTCAGACAGTGATGGATGGACACTCCTTAGCTTCTATTTTTACCCATCAGCTCGGCTTGTGGCTGCCTTTTTATCGTCACAGGAACTTGCATTACTATCCAAACCACATACTGTAGCAGCCTTGCCTTCCCAGTCTGAGGGGTATTTATGATTGTATGTATTCCTGATACATTTGAATAATTGATGGCCAGTGTGTGTTTTTGCCTTGGCAGCAGCCCAGTCGGTTTCCGCCAGCCTTCTGGAAGCAGCAGGAAGGCACAGCACCACATGACAAATGGCGGCCCCACAAGGAGACTCGGAGCCCTCTTTCTAATCATTCTGAAATATGTCAAGGCAAAACAAGATCAAATATGAAAATAAGTAGTGTCAACTCTCCCGAATAAGTCTCATTGGGCTTTTGCTTCAGCTTGATTTGTTATCCTAGGAGATACCTAAAAAAAGAGAGAGAAATATGAAGGAAGACCCCTCGTTATGTTGTTGAATGGTGGAGAATAATATTCACCTACTCAAAATTCTGAGCACTTGGTCAACAAGCAAACATTCTGTTTTTTGTAGAAAACATATGTGGAATGTTTAGGGTTTTTGGACAAATTTCTGGGGTTTGAAAAAAGAAAGAAAGAAACCACCCATCAGATCAGATAGTTTGAGAGGGTATCAAAGTCCAATATCTCCAACATTGCCTGCTTCAGCCCTCTATTTTGAGAGGCTTTAAGTTGGTAAATGAAAACTAGCTGAGCATCCACATTACCTCTTGGCAGTGTGGAAATAGTTCAAAACAAGGTCAAATTTCATCCCATCTGGGGCCCTTTTAGTTGGAGGAGTCACCAGAGGCTGTTCACTAAATGGGTTCACCAAGTGCCTAAAGGAGCCCACTGCTGTTGTTTTTCATGCAGCGTCTAATTTTCTCCAACTGACACAGAGGTCACTGATCGGTGTAGTCTTTGTAAAAAATGAAAAAAAAAAGGACTTGCAAGACTTCTATTTTCAGCCCATGTATGTCCATATGTCTGGTAGCAAATGCTCTTCTTAATGATACTGTATTTTCAAGAAGCCCTCCATTAGCAACAATTACACAATGTTAACTTGGCGCTCCACTCTGAAAAGCTTCTAGTAGAAAGAAATGGGCAAAAAAACAACAACATCCATATTGTATTCATACACTTCATTAGACACGACTAAAAAATTGACAGAAAGCCAGTACAATATATTAATCATAAATTAGATCGTTACAAAGATGATAAGTTTCGATTTACACTGTCAACAAGGAATTTAAAATATGGAATAACTGCCAAATGTGCATTAACAAAGTATTGAGAAAAATCTGTGAATACCTACTATATGTACATGGGATGTTTTAGTTTTTGATTTTAATAAACTTGCAAAATTTTAAGAAAGCAATTTTTCCCATATTGCCATCAAATGGTGTTGTGTGTATAATTATGAGGGGGAAATGAATTCATTAAATTTTGGGGTGATGTTGTAAACTAAGGAAATGTGGAAAAAGTGTAATGCTGTTTCCAGGAGCGGCAGATTAAAAAATGAACACAGGGTCCAATTTTCCAATTAAGTGACACCTGTTTTGTCAATGCCTTGGCGTGCATCCAACAGAAGCTTGACACATTTGGCTTTACATCACTGTTGTAAGGATCACGGTTACATAAACAAGGAACTTTAACAGAATCACTTTGATCTATATTCAGCTACCTGGTGGGGAAGTTAGCAATAGTCAATCCAGAATTAGCCTTATTGTTTTCTGAGTTGCATTATGTTGTGTACAGTATTGTCCAACGGGGGTGATTTTGTTTCTGAGCGAGTGACCGAGTCTCTTTCAAAGATCATCAAGCAGACTGATGAGAGGGTGGAAATGATTACAGTATCTTATCATGGCCATATTACAGGGATTTAGAATTACACACACTGTTAAATTTTCCCCGACTCACACTCAATCACACACCTATTGACACACGCCTTGTCTAGTTCCCTCACCCATCCTCCCACAGGCTCGCTCCCTCGCACACATAGTCCCGCACACATGGTCACACGCCGGAGGGGATGATGGGATGATAGTACAGATGGCTTACTAGAGTAATATTCTCCATATGGGAAGGTAATATCATCAGAACAGTCGTCTGGGGAGAGCGAGAGTGGCTGATTAGATCTGGAGAGGAGAGATGCTACATGCTTCGACTGGACTGCTTTTAGTTGTATGGAATAGGTTAGGATTGTATTTGTAGGAACAAATAGTTTTGGGGTTTTTTTCAAAGGAGAGAATGAATCCATGTTGGACTTCAGAGGTTGTATTACACACTGTAACAGTCACTAGGTAAAAGCAAAACACATCCTGTAATTGGTGCAACTGACACAGTTTGCATGTTTATGATTATGATTAATGATAATGAGTATTTAGATTCTCCCCAAGCTTTGTTTTTTTTTTTTTTCTGGCTCCACTGGTTACTTCCAACATTCCACATAAAATAGTCCTCCAAAAGTCTTTATCCCATTCCTTATTTTTTTCCATTTTGCTTCAGCTGTCATTCGGACAGTCGTGAGTCTATCAGCATTTGCCATCTTGGGCTCAGCATTTTTTAATAAGCATGTCATTTCCTTGCCCATTTCTCACCGATTGACATTGGAGCAGCATTGCAAAATTGCCGTTTGCTAAGAAGTCCCCGATTGCAATTTAGGCTGTCAGACTGCTCCAACACGTAGTGTCAATTACGCAATCAATGGCATGATTGTTGGCGCGGGATCTGTTCTTGTGAAACCTCATGACAGACAAACCCTCAAAGTGACGAAAATAAAACTAACTCGCAGAGTAGACCTTCGTACAAACAGAGAGAGTCCATCTAAAGAGCTACGCTGGAGCTCAACAGCAACAAAAGTTCAATTCAACAGATGCTTCTGAGAATCCTAAAGCTTGACCTGTATCAACTTCTGTTTGTTGGGATGCTTCAAGCGGAGTATTATGACGCTCAACATCTTCAAGTCGTCAGGGCTCCACTGTTTGGCACCAGGCGGTTAGTTTTTCGACACTGCACCAATATCAGTTGGCGAGCCGTTGGCATGAGAAAGATGCTGACAAAAATCACCCGAGCCGGGCACTCATAAATATATGACTCAATTTTCACGGTTTTCACTGAACCAACTGCTAAATATCAATCACCAGCTAAACAAACAATATGATCTCATCTTTTTCAGTACTATCCAGTTACATCAGTCTCTAAATCACTTAAATGGCAGACCACTGGGAAAAGTAAACTGCAAGCTCGTTTTTAACAATGTTTAGTTAAGAATAAAAAAGTAGTGCATTAGTGCTTTGAATTATTATGTGGGTTCCTGTGTTAGTGTCTCCAACCATCTATTAAATATTTGAATATCCTATATGTCTGTTCACATAGTATCACATACAAGGATTTGTGCGTGCAGTTGTCTGGTCTCCATGCAGAAAGCCCCAAGAGTGCCAAAGTATGTTATAATGGAGCCAAGTTCTTGGAATTTGGCCACGCAGATACCACTTTGAACACGCATGCGATGTGTTTTATTTATAAGCTTGGTGAACACACCCACATTTGTAATTGAAATGCATTTTGCTAAAGGGAGCTTACAGTGTAGTCTGCCTTCACCACACACCAATTCGCACTAAGCGACGGTGTGCATGTACATGTAGAAGGTTTTCTGTCTCTAATTGTGGCTTGTGACTAACTGGTGACCAGTCGAGTGCTGCAGCTCCCCGCAGGATCAGAGCAAGAGGATAAATGTTGTTTGAAAATGTTTCAAATTGAGAAATAGTCAAAATACATGATTAGTAAAATTAGTCTGTGGCAAAACTTGAATAATTTTGTCTGACAGTATCTGTCAGATTGCTTAACTTTTAAGAGAATTAATGTCATAAAAACAAAAAACGTGTATTGTATAATACAGTATCCTTGTTTGTCCATCCAAATGTTAGCTATTGCCAAACACTTCCTCGGTCTTTGTGCCATTTTTATTCTGGGGATTGACAGGGTGTCTTGTTGAGTCATGGAGATTTTGACAGTGAAAGTACGTTTTTTAACTCGTGAATGGGTTCTTCCTTCATTCATGTTTTTTTTTTTGCGGAATCCCACGAACTATCTGTCCCTGTTTACGATGCCAAAACGAATTGTGCAACAAAAGCATTTGTAGCAACAGAACTAATGGCGAACCAATAATTCTTTGTCTTGGTGTATGTGTTGGAAAGTTCAGCAAAGTTAAATAATTTGATTTGTTTATAAGTGGTATTTTATACAGCTGCCATTCATTCATTTGCTTGTGGCTTTTCTGCACAGTCTTCACAATCATTTTCTTTCTACTGGCCTAAGCAATAAAAAATTGAGTGCTGTGTTCAAGGACATCTCAAAAGTGGCTGTTATATAGGGAAGTTGAGTTGCGTCAATCGTGATTGCAATCGCAGCCCACACTCGCTCTAACTGCCCTCTATCGTCACAGTTTATTCGAATGCTGCTCTTATAATGTGCTCCCATCATTTATGGCCTTACTTACCATTTAAATGTGTTGTGCCAGCTAATTCAAGAATGGAACTGCAATACGGTGATCAATCGCGGAGATTTAATTCCCGACCCAGCTGAAAAAAAACAAAAAGCGAAATAGAAATCCATCCATCCCTTTTCTATCACTTGTATGGAGTCAATTGTGGGGACAACCTCTCCTTAGCTACTTTTTCCAACTCTTCCGGGGGATCACAACATGTTCCCAGACCAGCTCTCTCCACCGTGGCCTGGGTTGTCCACGGTGGGCCTCCAGCAAGAGGCACATACACAGGAACACCTCAACAGAGTGCCGTCCAGGACGCATCATACCCAGATGCCCAGGCCACCTCATCAGGCTCGACTCTGATTCTCTCCCGGATGGCTGAGCTTCTAACCCTATCCACGAAGGAGAGGAGGACACCCGGCGGAGAAGCCTCATTTCGGCCGGTTGTATCCGGGATCTTGTTCTTACAGTCACGATCCACAGCACATAACCATAGGTCAATGTAGTAACATAGATCAACAAGTACATCAAGAAATCACCACAACATATCTATCAAATACACACACAATTAAGAAATTCTATAAATATATGTGCACCTTTGGTTCTAGGCTCTAATCATCTCGAAAATGCAGTGCTAAGTGGAAGGACGACTGTGAATCCATAGTAGACGACAGAATTCCCCCGTTGGGAAATGATAAAATTCTTTCTTTTCCTGTACGAATAAAGGCTTATGACAACATAAAGCTGTAGCAGGTGTAAGTAATGCAGTGAGCGAGCACTTTATGGATCTGTGTGATCAAGATAGGATTACCAGTGGATGTGCTGTTTTTTAACTCTTGCAAGTAGCCAAACGGAGAGGATTACTCCTTCATCTGGAATTGCACCTGACTGCATTAGTTGGCAAGAATTAATTGGAATGTGATTAGCATTCTCCAGCACTGCTCGACTCTCTGCTTGGGGACAAGTACAGACTGTTCAATGTGCTGCTGCCCTGCAGCGTATATGCGTGCGTGTGTGCGGAATACCATGGGAGCAGAAAGTGTAACTACACTCGCAGGAGCGGAGAGTGGAGAACTTGCTTATAGATATTCTTCAGTAGTACTCTTGTCAAAACCTGAGATCACCAACAAACTTGAGTAAATGATAATTGTTCTGTAAATGCGACGGGACAAGCAACTATTGCAAAATGCGCCCAATTCTTGACTGTGAGGTGATTGAAAGAAACACATCGACATGGTTATGACTGTAGGTGGTAATACCTACAACATGTATATTAAATCATATATGCTGCAGAATCACAGCAACATTTTGAAATGTTTTGAACAGATATAGTAGCTTTCAAAAAAAAAAAAAAATCTTTAGTAGATATCCTCATGGCCATTATTTCATAATGTTCCATTTCACCCCAAGATGGTCAGTTGCAATTTACCTGACCATGAGGCCAGTTATAACAATTAACTCCTTGTATTTGAGATTAAATCATGCATTTTCTGATTGTGTTGTGCAGCCATTTGCCATGCCATTTATTTGCAGACACTCAAAGCTATTTTGAACACCCTAGGTGAAAAGGAAAAGAGCTCAATCTTAGAGAGACAAATGTCAAAAATTTTACAATTGACCCTGGTCACCCCACCCCCACTACTTCTCTGAAAAGATTTTAGAAACGAGAGGACAAACAGGCACTTCCAAACTACGTGAGAAATCTAGAGCGCCACTGCCTGCTGCAGTTTAGAAGTACACGCAATTTTACTTATTATTATTATCATCATTATTATTATTAATATTATTATTATTTCATTAAATGAAAGGGAAATTGCCTCAAAAGTGACATTGCCTTTTTTTATATCTCTACTAAAACAGAATTGAACTCTGATGTATTCTAAGAGAATAATAAATAATGAACATAAGCCGAACCTTGTCACTGAGGGATATTTGGAATCTTGCTCAAGGACACTCAAACACAAGAACAAAGGCCTTGGTGATCAAACCGCCACTTGAGCATTCATGAGCCAACTATCCCAACCTCACAGCAGCTTCTGTCTTCCGTTGAGTAGAATTGAATTTGAGGTGAATGAATCAAAACATGTCAAATGTAATTGAGGTGTATCGAGGAATAAGCACAGGGTTAAGAGGCCGAAGGATATAACAAAGTGTGTTGGGGAGGACAAAAAGACGAGTGGGAAAATAAGGAATTAACAAATGAGTCAAGGAGTGAGACCGCAGGTGAAATGAGTGTTGGGATGTCATTCCCTCTGTTAAATTACTCGCCTGTTTATCGTGTGCATTCAATCACTTTGGATCTACTCTGCTGGAAGGGCTTTCACACAAACTGTGTGTAGGTGTGATTGCCTGTGTGTGTGTCACGAATGTACTGCGAGGATTTTTTTTTTTCTAACACGATCAGGAAATTCCGCTTGAAAATATTCTTGTAGTCAATCAGTTACAAGAGGCACCCACCACACGCTCGCACAGTAGCGTTAGGTTTTGATGCATAGCTTCCGAGTTTTGATGAAGCATGACTGCTTTACAAAGGAAGTAGAGGGAGTCACCTTGAGTCTCCCTGATTTACGTCTTTGATTTTCAGTGAGCTGAGTGTGATAAACTGAGCTATTTTGTTTTCCTACGAAAGGGGCACCAGCTGCACCACCACCTCTGGCAACAACCACTCATCCAAGCCCTCACTGCTGCATTCAAATCTGAAATTAGCTGAAAAGTGGCCAAATTTGCAGCGCCCCTGCTTGCTTGTTTGTTACACATAATGTAAAAAAAAACAACATTAATACAAATTATGTAGTCTATGAGACACTAGCATTAAAGCCGTACTTTGGTTTTACATTATGCTCATGACACGCATAACAATAAGACATCCACTTCAAATAAAATGCCTACAGATGAATAAGGACGCTAGAAAAAAAAAAAGGCTTGGTGGCTCCGAGGCGGTCAGGCAAAGTGGAATTGACAAGATGAGCGTACTTAAAGATTTATGCAAGATGAAAAAACTGCAAACTAAATGGAAAAAACATGCCGCAGTCCACCAAGTCAGTGTGAAAGTGTTATCGTCCCTTTGGAGGAAGACCACATCAGATTACCTACATGCTGTATGAGTCCAGTGGGCGCCCAACTCTCCTTACTGGCCATCTACCTGTCGGCAGTGATGAATGGTTTCGATATCAGCAGGGCATGTTTGTGTGATAAATGACTGCTCATACAGGAAAGGCCCACTAGATCTGAGCTACTGTTAGTAGCGCTTAAAGTTGACTGGGTTACAGGGGTAAAAGCTTATGTGTCACATTAGGGTTCCTCCTCACTATTTCATACACACACATAGATCTTGGAACACCTTTTCCCATTGGCCATAATACAAATAAATCCACTTCAGACTCAAATAAATATTTTAACATGCATTTTTATACAAGTGTGGGGAAAAAAATAACATTAATTACATGAAAAATGTAAAAACTATCAAACACACACCACTAAACACTGACTTTCACTTTATCTCTATGGCTGCAGGCAATGGCGTCATTAGGCCTTTGAATTCTCCCTAAAATGTTCTTAAGCCCTCTTAAATAATATAGTTGCATTTTTTTATTATTTTTTTGTTTTAATATTCATTTTGAACAATAGAATGTCTCTTAAATATGATCTTAAATCTGTGGGTTTGCGCTTTTCTTCAGGATGGCACTTGTCGTGTGTCATTTTCCATCCGTTCCACTTGATCAACGAGAGTAAGTCTTTATTTACTGGAAGCCCAGTCGATGATTTCTTTGTTGATCCCCAACACTATGGCTTTCCAAGATGATAGAAGCAGGAATGAGAGAAAAAATGTGAAGGATGCATAAAACAAAGTTTCTCTGGATATAAGTAAGTCTTCATCCCTGCTGGTAGGAAAAAATAGTTAACAATTAGTTAATCTCTGTGACTTCAAACGCATTTCGGAGTAAACAAATCTGTTGTGCGCCAAAGTCATGTCGTTAAAAAAAGACTGATTTGCCACCGTTAATTGTTTGATGCTTCCACACAACAGGTAGCGACCGATTACAGCTGTTAATTTGATTTTCCTGACATTATTAACTCCTCAAGGATAAACTTTTCTCTCTCTTTTACTCTTTTTTTATGGAAAATGATGGGCTTGGTATATTTTGTGCCAACTCCGTGACTTTTTTTTTGTTTACAGTTTTGCATGCTGTGTAACAATTATATATTATTATATATTGTTTTTCTTTTTTTTGTGTCATGAAAGAGGAAGTCAAACCAAATTTCCTAACAAGACTATGTGCTATGCAGGCCTACAAGTCCAAACATGGCATTCTGATTAATATTGCGTTTCCGCAATATGAGTTATGCAGGAAAATTCCCCCCATTTTTAGCCATCTCATGGGGCAGCCATTTTGTCTCTTTCTGTCTATGGAAAACAATATCGCAGTTGCTCAGGGCTCAGCTAATGACTAATCATGACTCAGCTTCAGAAAACAGGTGAGACATGATTGGCTGGTAACCTGAACCCTGAGTTGCTGTGATGTCATATTTAGTCGACAGAAGTGACAAAATGACTGCCCCCTGAGATGGCTTAAAACGGGTCCATATTCCACAAATTCAATATTAACCAGAATGACATCTTTAGACTATTGAAGGTACATATATTATTGCAAAGAATTTTGGGGTTTGTCTTTAATGTTGTACACACAATCTTGTATCCTGCATTAAAAGACTGTTTAAAATAACGCTAAAAGAATCTAAATCTGACTTTAAACTTTTACACAGTATTATCAAACTTGGTTAGCTGGTTGTGAAATTGATTTGCTTGCTTGCAGCAATTGCTCATATCCTGTACATCCCATTGGGTCTGACCATATCTGCCAATACTGTCACCTGCAATGTTTTGTATAGTTTTATTGTGGAAAAAGATCCTCTAGGCATGTGGTGAACACATAGTCGTCTCGTTACTTTTCTCACTTGTCAAGTACCGTAATCGATCCTATTTCTATGCATTTGTTAAATTGCAGGTTGTAAATATGTGTGGAGACATTAAGATTATTTGTCTTATCTCTAAAATTAAATTAAAAACAAATAATAAAGATTTCAGTGTCAGATCCATGCTTCTTAAATGATTAATATTCACTCTTTGCTCCGAGACAGGACAACTTCCAATCACAAGACCTTTTCTTGTTAGCATCTCTTGCTTTTTATTCTTAATCCATATTTATTGTTGAGTAATTATGAGAACTCCCGCCAAGTAACTTGGTAAAGATAAGGCTAGCCTCACTCATGTGATGTCATTTACTGCATGACACAGCAGGATATTATTTTTGGGAAAGGTCAAATTCAAAGTCTGCCATTTGTTTTTTTCTGATGACAACCACATATTTTGTACCTCTCCTCCTGTTTTGAACATGTTTTTCTTGCCAACGGCGGATGAATTTCAGGATCACAACTAAGGACAATTCAGAGTCATGTATTGGTTTACTGGAGGGAAACTGGACGCAACACAAATTCTATACAGAAAGCATTTCTGTATACACCAGAGGGACTTTCTCCCATCTGGTTAATTTGCATGCTTGTCATATCCATCATTCATTATGGTTCAGTTTGTTAAGGCACACCATTTTTTTTTTTATTTCAATTTTCCCAAGTGTGAAGGCTACCAAAACCGGATTGGTAGTGGGTCACTCTTAGGCTCTTTTTTATTCTTGTACTAATACAATACAATACAATACAATTAAACTTTATTTATATAGCTAATTTCACAACAGCTGGAGGTTTAACAAAGCACTTTACATATGGTATAATAATATAATTATAATTATTAGAACACAAAGCCACATTTACAATAGATACCAGATGAACAGCAGAACTGTGACAGTCTCATGTTAAGTCGAAAGCTAAAGGAAAGAAACGTGTCGTCAAACGATTTTTAATAGTGGACAGAGAGGAGGGGTTGCCTAAAATTCAATGGGAGGTCATTCCAGTGAGAAAGACCGGCAACAGAAAAGGCGCAATCCCCACTGAGGCTCCGCTTAGTCCTCTGCACCTCCAGCAGAATTTGGTCCACAGACCTGAGGCGGCGGGCAGGTGCGTAAGGGGGGGGGGACCTCAGAGAGGTACACTGGGGCAAGGCCATTTAAAAATTTAAAGATGAACAGAAGTATCTAAAGATGAAGTCGATGAAGACAGGTCAAGATTGGGGTTATGTGCTCTGGCTTCAGAGCTCCAGTTAAAAGACGAGCAGCAGCATTTTGGACCAGTTGGAGGGAGGAGTGGCAGACTCCAAAATAAAGTGCATCGTAGTAGTCTAGCCTAGATGTAACGATGGCACGGATTACTGTTTCTAGGTAATAGACAGAAAGGGCTTCACCTTAGCCAGCTGACTAAAATTAAAGAAGCTGGATCGAAGTGACATCAAGATTTTGATTTCCTCTAGACAGGAGAAAAGTGGTCTCAAAGAGAGAGCGACCTTTTTGCTCTGCGGGACATAGATCTGACTGTCATCCAAATCGCAATGGAAGGAAATTGCATGTTTTCGTACAATGCAACAAGTACAACAAAAACAGCAAGGACCCCGAAACAGAACCTTGTGGAACAGCATATCACAAAAGGGCAAAAGACTCAGAGCAACCTAGGTGAACACAACAGGTCCTGCCAGCCAAATAGGGTCTAAAGCACTCTAGAGCGATACCACGAATGCCCCCTGATGCTGTAAACGAGCTAAAAGAATACAGTGGTCCACCGGGTCAAACACTGTAGCTCGAGCCAACAAGACAAGACACCCACAGTCTCTAGTGTCATTTGCCAGGAGGAGATCATTAAAAACTATAAAGCTATGCATTTTCTTGAAACCTGACTGGAAAACTACCATGACATTGTGTTCATCCAAGAAATATCTTAACTGCCTCATGCCAAAGAACATGCATTGTAGGTTAATCGAACTCTATTTTTTTGTCTTTGTGTGCCCTGCAATTGGTTGGCAACTCGTTCAGGCTTCACCCCGCCTACTGCTGTCGTCTCATATAATTTACCTTGAACAGCCGTTACTTGTATAATGTGATTTATGTTGTCTTTGGCCTTCGGAAAATGAAGCATACAATTAAACAAAATTAAACAAGTTGAAAGTCAAGCAAATTGCTGAAACAGAGTATTTAGTTTCTGAGGATCCCCAAGATCTGCTTAGTATTTTAATTAAAAATCAGAAATATTGGAATAACCTTTCCTTTCCTATTTTTAAATGTCCCCGGGAAAGGGCCATATGTCAGCAACTATTAGCATATTCACTAACTGCGACAACATTTAATAGCATAAAACAAGCTGCCCTCAGCTTGGGTACCGGCCCTCATTTTCCCCAATCAGTACTTCTATTCTTAGACTGTGTATTCCATGCTGCCGGGGGGGATCATGCCTGCGGATGAAGGTGGCAGGGAAGGGAGCTTGCAGGAACAGGTGCAGGGGAGTGGAAAGATATAATCAAAATGAATAAAGAAGTGAACTGTGGTAGTTTTACCCAAGAGCTTTTTCTCTCACCGTCCCTCACCTCACTGACCTCACATTCATCCCTGCATTTGGACTCACGGACCAAACTAAAGAATCAGAATCAGAAATCCTTTTATTGTCATTGTACTCAAGTGTGCAACGAGATGAGGCAATTCAGAGTTGCCTTTGTGGCAACAACTTTACAGATTGAGGGTTGCGTGTGAATGTTTAAAATTGAAAGACTATTTGCCCATCATTTCAGTCTCACAATTCAATGGTCCACAACCTTTTTTGCGGCACGGAACGGTTCAGAGAAGTACGTGCTTTGTGTGGACCAGCAAAGCAGAGGGCAGGGAGGCAATTTTAAAACTAATTTAAAATTTAAAATGATGTTTTGTGCTTTTTTTATATATATATATATATAGATATATATATCGATATATATATATATATATATATATATATATATATATATGTATAGGCGGCACGGTGGACGACTGGTTATCACGATGGCCTCACAGTGAGAGACAGCATCGGGCGTAGGTTCGATCCCGGCTCCGGCCATCCTATGTGGAGTTTGCATGTTCTCCCCGTGCTTGCGTGGGTTTCCTCCGGGTACTCCGGTTTCCTCCCACATTCCAAAAACATGCATGGCAGGCCGATTGAACACTCTAAATTGCCCCTAGGTATGAGTGTGAGTGCGGATGGTTGTTCGTCTCTCTGTGTGCCCTGCAATTGGCTGGCAACCAGTTCAGGGTGTCCCCCGCCTACTGCCCGAAGATAGCTGGGATAGGCTCCAGCACCACCGCGACCCTAGTGAGGAGAAGCGGTACAGATGATGGATGGATATATATATATATATATATATATATATATATATATATATATTATCCGTTATATCCGTGAAATACTAAAATGGTAGCCTGGAAATCCGAACGTAATGCTGTAATCGAGTCAGGCAGTGAAATGAAACAATCAGCAAAGAGCAGACATGACTGAAAAGCTACTTGTGGGAGGCGTGGGAAGCAAGTTGAACACATCTTTTGAAAGAAATATTTGCAGCGCCATCCGGGTGTTAATGACTCTGTGTTTCTCATTATTTAAAACTGAGTTTAATGCTGAATAAAACAAACTATTTATTGTCTCTCCCGCACGTCATTTTGAATGTTACGAGGATGGACTTCCGCCGTTGAAGAGTGACGTTCAAGAAGGATACGTCATATCAAATAAACAAATTAGATTGCACAGTTTGTTTTGGTCCAGAGCGGGCTGTCTTCAGTCATTTTATCATGCTAAAAGAAAGTGGTTTTGGCTTGCCAGGCTACCAAAATGGAACCCTTTGGGAATAATTAATAAACGATGAATATTTTTTAATTCATGATCCTACTAACATTGTTAACATCATTGCTACTTGCAAATGTGCGTCATCAAAAGATTACTCAATTGATTGCCTCTTTGGTCGGCTGCATAGCAAGTTAGTAGCTGCTGAAATGCTAACGCTACTGTGGCAAGCTGTGCGCTTTCAGCCTTTCGACTTCATCACTTGGGTGGTCCTTGCTAAAATTAATTTAACAGGATTGTTACGTTGCCTGTTTTGACGACATACCTCATACAATGGCTTCATTCACTCCATGCCGCTTTGGGGAAATCGCCACAATGTTGGGGGACTTGTCAAAATAGCTTTATCTTCAAAAAGATAACAGCAAGTCATGGGTCCTCATTAGCTGTATGTTCTGTCATTGTTTGCCTCTGGCTGTTACTTTCTTTTTAAGTTCGAGGGAAAAGCTGAACTCTGATTGGCTGCTGTCACGCACATTTCCGCCACGTCTGATTGAGTCACAGTTCTGGTCACTGTGCTGTTCATATTTTCAACCATATAATCACCTTCCCCTAGTAATATTGCAAGGTAGACGACAGGATTAGGGGTTGTGGGGTTCTAACGGATATGCCCGCTTAAAAAAAAAAAAAAAATGCACCATTTTTTGTGGAACAATCTCGTAGCTATTTATATAAGAACTTGTGAAATTTTTACTACTATCTTATCCCAATAAGAAAAGGTTTGAAGCAAAATAACTAAATACATATGTTTATATTACTGAGGTACTAAGTCTGACCTGCATATCATTCCAAATCTGTATAAAATGATTAGGCCCACCTTGTAGTATAGGGCTATAAGACCCAGTGTAAGCGCAACTTCGACAGGACAACAACCAACTAGTGGTGATTGGTGATATTACAACTTAAAACTACAGTCCACGCTTGCATATTCGCAGTTCAGCACCCATGGATTTGCATTTCCACAGATTAGTTTTTTATTTTTTTTGCATTTTACATTTTTCCCAATTGCCCAGAATGCCCCCTCCATTTCGCCAAATTTTTCATGAAAAACGTAAAAAAAGTTTTAAAGTTTTTTTTCGTTCTTTTGTTACATCATTTGAGTTAAAACATGTTTTTTGTTATGAGGCCGTGATTATCAGGAAACAAAGGTAAAAAGGTTTTGTTTTGTATGCTTAATGAAATCCACAGATAACTTCTATTAGTGTTTATTGTGTAGCACCAGAAAACCAACACGAGTCACATGTACTTGGTAAATTTCAAGTCGCAACCTTCAAGTCTCTAACAAGTCACTGTGGAAATAAGTCGAGCAAGTTAGTACCGCTCTCCACCAAATTTCAAGCAAGTCAAGTCATAAGTCCTTGTTCAGTCAACTCACACATTGGGGTGATATATGTATATATATATATATATATATATTTACTGGTCGTAGTAAAAAAAGTACCTAATCTCTGCAAATTAAATGAACATTTAGCTCCCTAAGAAATCAAACTTAAATTAACTTGACATTAATGCCTAAACTTAAATTATTTTGAAAAATGCATCTTGTCGTTTCATACTGACATTTGTTTATATGAGTGGCATCCTGTTCATATGGCGATAAAAAGTGAAATATGTGGGAGTTAACTTTTATAATCATCACATTTCAAAACTACACGTTGCTTCTGGTGCCAATCTATTTTCCAAATCCAACGAGTGTGTGTAAATGAATGAAAGGCATTAACATTGTGCTCTTTCAAGCACTTTTGTCACTTTTTGAAGTTGTGTTTGAGTGAAGTTGACGACATTAGTTTATGAGGGCATTGCCCCGTCAGATATGGCGGACGCGCTCATGACCAGAAAAGTAATCTATTTACGGACTCTATGTATTGATATCTGTGCTTAAATAGTGATCGCTGTTTTAATGGTATAGTTTCAAAATTACAGTCTCGGTCTAATCCATGGCTTCATTGGCTTCTCAATTTAATGCAGAACTTGCGTAAAGTATTTGACCAGCAATTGGTGGGATAAACTGTCGATTTCCCAATCTCTTATTTTCTCCCTTCCTTTTTCTTTTACTCTCTTCCCATTGTCAAACCTCATCAGAAATATCCCAATATATCAGTTTCTCTTTCACTAAGTATAAGGAGGTCCCTCCATGTAGGTGTGTTTGTCGCAAACAGTGTTTTGGGAAAAAATTAGGTAGGGAAGGCAGACGTACAGAATGTTGCATGACCCAAAATACACTCCACATAATAACTCCTCATTCTGTATTTATGAAGACGTTCCTTCTCACTGACTATGTAACTGTGTTCCATTTGAGAACCTTAAATATGAAATCCATAAGGTGGCTGACCTCCCCTGCCTCCTTATTGATTATCCCACTTTGACTTTATATTATCTGCATCGTGCCGCTGATGCATTGCGTACACTTTTAAAAGTCATTATTGTGTCATTAAATTTCAAATGAAGTCGTTGATCCTTTGTGACTTCATCAACTGCAGGGGTCTTCAATCCCGTTCCTTCAGGGCCGCTGTCCCGTCAGTTTTCCATCTCTGTTGCAACACACCTGAATCAAATTATCAGATAATCAGCAAGCTCCGTAGAAGCTGGATAACGATCCTGATCATTTGAGTCAAGTGTATTGCAGCAGGGCGAGATGGAAAACAGACAAAGGACCTTGAAAAACAGGATTGAAGAACCCTGCTCTAAAGCATGTTGGAAAAACTGCTTTCAATGTGTGCTGGGAGTTAAAAAAAACAAAACTATACAATATTAAACAACACAAATGAAACAATTCACCTCTACCGTGCCGTAAAGGTGGGTTGGCGGTAGAATGTGGTTGTGGCCTGATGATGATCACAAGAGCCCATGACTGACAGGTTGTTATTTCAATATGTGGCATAACATGAAGTGCCTCAAAGTGAATTCTTTTCCACAGGGCAGCAAATCCTTGGCGGCAATCCTGATTCTCATGTTGTATGGATGCATGTTATGGATAGTGGACCATAAAACCAATTCATCATTCCAACCGTCTTCTGTCAATCAAAATGCACATAGAGTACGTAGAAAGAGGTAGCCGTTTACATTCACACAGTCACTGAGTAGGAAGTGAACACAATTTGTCTGCACCGAAGTCAAGAGAGTGAACCACTACACTATCTGAGACAATATGCGATACAGCAGATCAGTCCATTCATGACCATAATGCTCACTGGTTATCAATATTTCTGACCTACAAAGGAATATTCAGGTGACCCTGAAAAGAAAAAAACAGTCATAACTATGAGCACTTTTCATTTTGTTTTCACAATATAATGTCTAAACAAATTTGCACTCTGTCAAGTGTCTAAACGTCTGAGAGCTTGTTGCAACTATCAAACCCTGGAGAGAAAAATAGTCATTGCTGCCCAAGCGCTGTACACCAAAACACTACGCCAATAAAATCTCGGAGAGGTGGAGGGCTCACAATTCTTTCTCATTAAATGCTAAATAAAATAATGCTACAGAGAAAATCAGGCCGGCAAGAGGTAGTGGATTAATTCTGAAAATGTCCATGGCCAACTTTATGGCAACACTTAGAAAATAATACTGACAGAGATGGTGTGGGTGCTGAGTGCCAGATGCTTCAGCAGAATAATTTTAAAGCTTCTGTTGCATCACTGGAGGACTCTGACCTTGCACAATGTGCATCATATCAGTCTTAATTTCAATGCTAATCACAATCTGCAGTTTGAGATTACTCTACTGCCGTTTTAACTTTAACTGCATTTATATGATAATTGTATTTCCCCTGCGGTTGCCTGGCACCTGGTCCTGGGCCTAAGTACGTTTTGCACAGAGTACGATGGAATAGGCTCCAGTTACCCGTGACCCTAATAAGGACCAGTAAGTAAGTTTCGTATGGCTACACCTCTATTCATAGAGGTGTGGGTCCGGGAGCGAAACAGAGTTTTCGGTTCGGACGCCGGGTTTTTGGATCATTCTTGGTTTCCCTGTATGGGTACTCTGCCACCGCACGACGACAACGTGATGATCCGGCGCGGCGGCCCTGAACTGTTGCCAGCCAGTTACAGGGTAGACATAGACGCCGTCACTGAGTGGGAACCGAACCCACGCTGTCCGCACACAACTCGGGCGAGTGTACCACTACACCATCAGTGACTATAAGGACCAGTGGCACCAGAGGAGTCAAATCCAGGTCCAGATTGTAAAAACCCTGCCACATTTCGGCTTTTGCCACAGGTGCTTCTCCTCAACCGGCAGGTAAATGAGATGTCTATGTAATCAATCTCTGAACCTGATTGGCACGTCTGCTTTACAGTTAAGAAGCCCTAGGGTTTCATAATCAGCTTTGGCCTTCCCATTCCAAAAACATGCATTTTAGCCAGGGTAAAGTTTTCTGGTCAATTATTCGTCATTTGCCAGCAGCCGGGCCGCCCATCATGATCAGTCTGTCACGCCATTATCGTTGTTTTAAACGTGATTACTTCTCTGTTAAATGACACTGTTTTTGGACTAGTCAGTACAAAAACGGTTTACAATGGTAACAGCCGTGGTGGGCGTGTCTCTAAATTTTACCGGACTGCCATTCGCCAACAGCCGGCCCATCAGTCCGTCATTGTCAGTTCGTCATTATTTCAGTCTGGCCGAGTCCATCAGTCGTCAGTCTGTCAGTTAGTTAGTGAAGTGAACCTTTGGCTGTAGCGTGGCGGCGACAGCCAATCAGCGTCTAGAACACTTACTATGTCACATGCAAGCGCAGCACTAGAAGACATACAGCCAAATAAAGTAAAAAAAACAAAAAAACAGACACACACACACATCTTATTGAAATAAAAAAAAATAGGATAATGCCATTGCGGTTTATTATACTTTTTTCTATCCATCGGAGGGTGAGGAGCCACCCAAGTCTTCAGCAAAACGGGAGTCAGTCATTGACGGACTGACAGACGGCTTCATTGACGCTATAGGTGGTAATGTGAGTGTGAATGCTTGTTTGTCTATACCATATGTCCCCTAAAATTGACTGTCGATCAGTTGAGGGCGTGACCTCCCTCTTGCTAAAAGTCAGCAGTCATCGGCTCCAACTCAACGGCAACACCTCATGATGACAAGCTCTAAATGAAAAGGACAATTCCTCAATATTACGAATATCTGCTTTAGCTCCACAAATAAAGTTTGGGTATATACTTGACTTACACGCAGCCATCTGCTCACTACTTACAACACACAACATAATGTAGCAGACATTGCATTACAGTTTTACATCGTGCGGTAAATTTTTATCCTGCGGGAGCTGCTTTTTGTGGGATTGCAGATGACTATCAGTGCACATTTTGTCTGTTTCCACACTGTGGTAACAAGTACAGTAAATAATTATGAGGTTCATTTATGAGTCCTCGTTGTTAAACAAAATGCAATTATTCACCTGAAAAAAAATAAATACTGAGTGGTTAAAACATGTCGCCCTGAATAAACAAAAAAGGGGATGTGTGCTGCAGAGCAACAGCTGCAGAAACGGAGATAGCTGTAAAGTACATTTCAAGGCTCACTCCATGGAATAGAGCTTTACTTTCTACAATGTGAAAGACAAATGATTGCACAAAGTCATTAGGAAACAGGCAAGACATAGACACAAGACAAAAAAAAAATGACACAAATGCTAATCTTGAGAGAAACAGAGAGATCCCAGGAGACCTATTGTGTCGTGTGATGTGTTGGATGTGGTGATGATGCACCTCCAAAAAGGTCCCCTCCTGTCATTAAAGCTTATGAGGCAAAATTGGTGCATGTTTTATTGCAAGGAGGTCGCTGTCTGGCACATAGCAGCCTTACGCTGGTTTAGGCGCTTGTGCGGCAAGCAAGACAATGCAGATTTGTATCAGAGGGTAGAACATGAGGGGAAGTCAGGGACTGCTGCATCAATGGGAAAAGACAGTTGATGTTGTCAGGCTGAGTCATACAAAGATATTCATACATTTCAGGTAGGTGTGCTTATTAAAATGCTCTCGCTAATCCCGGGCATATTTGGCTTGCATCACGGCAAACATCATTTCCTTTTGCTTGAAGTGATAGAAACCCTTGAGGAGTGTGGAAAAATAGAATTCAAAACCCCATATAGGCCAGTAGCTTTTGTAAAATTTCCATAAAATATCCTAATCTGCCTTGGGAACTATTCAGAGTGAGACTCACTTTTTGGGGGTTCAAATGCTTTGCCACGAAAAAAATAAATCTAAATTCATCTAAGAGCAAGGAAATGTCATTTTCCTCAACAAAGCTGTCAAAGAAATGCAATTGGATGTGGCTCCTCGTTTGCCCACAGAGAGTGTGAGGACATCATTTCTCTCTACTGAGAAGCAACTTTTATCAGCCAGAAGCCTTCTTCAATGAATGGCTGCCATTTTCCTTGCAAGTTTCTGTCAAATATCAACATACTCACAACCAGACTGTCTGCTGGCTTTATGCATGCTGATAGCCACTATCACGACTGAAGGTTGTTTTCATGAGAAAAAAAAAAATTAGAGTCCAATGTCCATGTGTTCAGACGTCAAAGCTGAAAAAAGTCGAATAATTCATGCGGACTGGAGGAATTTTACATGAGACTGGTATAAATTCAAAACAACAAAAGTGTTTAGTTTGGGTCTGTACATTAAAAAAAAAGCCAAACCAGATAAGGAATTTGCCTCCTATAAGTCCATTATCTGCTGATATCAAACTAACTCTAACTAAACTCCTTACACTTAGATACGTTTATACTGTGTATATTTGCATGCTTTTTATGAATGTCTGCTGCTAATGTTACACATTAACGGCTACATTACGCCGCCGACTCTGTGTGATCTATATCTTTGCTGCTGTAACACTTCAAATTTCCCCATTGTGGGACTAATCTTTATCTTTATCTTTATCTTTAAAAAGACATTAATAAGACTTTTCGAAAATATCATAAACTTCATATCGCAATGTAGTTGATTTAGAGGACACCATGACTCATCTTAAACTGAGCAATGATTTCCAAAAAGGTTCTATGCAAGTTGTCTAAATTGAAGACATTTAGCTCGTGTCATAATCAAAGACTAAATCCCTGCCTTATCGCCTGCTGGGTGCAGAGGTCTCAGCTTTGTCTAATTGCCACAAGGCGAAGCGTCAAAGCTGCATGTCCCTCTCTGTTTACTCCCACTGAGGCTTAGAGCTGATAATGGAATTACTCTGAGTCCCAGGAGGAGGGAACCGAAGAAGAGTAAAAAGAGAGAGAGACAGAGAGAGAGAGAGTATCAGATAGATGTGAGAAGAAAAGAAAGATGAAGTACCCAGTGATAGGCGCTCGTTGCCAAAAGCAAAGTCTGCAGACTCACTGTTTACTCCAAAGTGATGTATCATAAGGTCTTGTGTGACTTATGTTGCTGGATGCAGCTCAAGTTCAAAACTCGGACCATGAAAACATGAGCACAAGAAACAGCTTTTCTGACTTTACCAAGTAAATGTTTGTAAATATGAAGACGGGGGCTGTGTGTGGGTTTCCCTCTAGTTGCCTAGCATATTTTAGCATCAAACATAACTTCCATTCCAAAGTGAACCTGCAATTTTTTTTGGTAGTGATGGTGGTGCGCATGTTTGTGGGTATGAATTTTAGAGATATGAAGCTATCAACTTGCGCAGTTATGCGACTCTAACCACACAAAAATAATTAAAAGCAGTGGCCAGCACATTCTGCTAGTTAGCTAAATAAATATTTTTTTTTAGAGAGACTGCCCTTCCTCTAAATAAATGCAAGACAACGGGCTATACTTTTTGGTCAGATTACATATGAACAGATTTAGATTTTAATAAATCAAAAACACATTTATTTTTAGTGGAGAGACCCTTTATTTCCCCATAAAATTGTGCCTCATTTGTAAGGATAATTTATTTGTGTGGTGAGCAGCACAACTCATTGTGCGTGTGCATGCACCCACATGAAATGTGTAAAGTTTCACCACCTGAGCCAGACATCTTATTCTGCTGTTGCTATTGACTCTAGTTTTATGTTTGGGTACTCAATTATTCAGTTGAAATACTTTGTTCAAATATAAACTTGGTACACCTGGTTATTCTGATAGTATGCCATATGTTGCATGAAAGGGTTGTTGGTCGGAAAATGTTTCCTCGTGGTCATGTATGCCTTTTGTGAACTTTCACAAATAATTTTCTGCAAGTGTACTCATTACGTATTTCTAATCACTTTTTTCTTCTTATTTCATTTTCATCCTTCAATCATTTTTCATCTCCGTTCTCCTCCTACTTTCATTTTCAACCCCCTTGCAGTCTGTTCTCAGTATTCAAGGGGAGTCTTCGCCATATTCGGCCTTTATGACAAACGCTCAGTCAACACACTGACATCCTTCTGTGGGGCCCTGCACATCAGCCTGGTGACACCCAGCTTCCCGACCGAAGGAGAGGCCCAGTTCACCCTGCAGCTGCGGCCATCCATCAGAGGGGCTTTGCTGTCCCTTTTGGACCACTATGACTGGAGCCGATTTGTCTTTCTCTACGATACTGACAGAGGTAAAAAGAGAAGCCACAAACACACAAATGGCATACAAATGGGAACATGGTTTTTTTGACAGAGTTCAGAAAGTAGCTCATCATGTGACTGTTCATTGTCTCTTGCCACTTTTTGATGTCATCCTTCTATCCCGCAACATCAGTAGGAAGCGGGATTATCATGTAAACAAAACGCCCGCTCCACTTCATAGCCGAAGTGACGGCCATATTTGACGCAAAGGCTAATGGGGTATAAGAATAAATTTGATTGTAAGTGAGTCAGTTTTTATTAGAAATTTATCATGGAAGATAGATAATCTATTGGTGAATACTGTAATATTATCTGTCTAAATATATTGGTCCATCATTTCCGTTTAAATATCCATTGCTTTTAAAAGCTCGCGTGATCGATGCTACCCATTAGCATGTTAATGGGTATTTTGTATTGTTTGTAAAATTACGCTTTTTCGTGAGGCAAAGCCAGATTGTTTTCTCGTTCCAAAAAAAGCAGGGACAGGTGGCAAAAAAGGCAAAGTTGAAAAATTTGAGGAATGCTCATCAAACACCTGTTTGGTGCATCCCAAAGGTGAACAGGCTAATTAGGAGCTGGTGGGTGCCAGGATTAGGTATAAAAGGAGCTTCCTTCCTGCTCAGCTGACAGATGCGGCGAGGCTCACCATAACTCTTTGTGAACAACAACATGAGAAAATAGGCGAACAATTAAGGACAATGTTCCGCAACGTGCAATTGCAAGGAATTTAAGGATTTCATCATCTACAGTCCATAATATCATCAAACGGTTTAGAGGTTTAAATCGATGCATGTAAGTGGCAAGGGCCAAAACCAACTTTGAATTCCCGTGACCTTCGATCCCTGAGGCGGTACTGCATCTAAAACTGAAATCAATGTGTAAAGGGTGTCACTGTATGAGCTTATGAGCGCTTTAGAAAACCAATTCCGTTAAATATAGATTGGCGCTACATCCGTAAGTGCACTTAAAACTCGGTAATGCAAAGCAAAAGCAATTTATCAACAAAACCCAGAAACGCCGCCACCTTCTCAGGGCCCAAGCTTATCTTAGATAGACTGATACAAAGTGGTAATCGTCGCATGCAAACTTTGTAATGATGATGATGAAAAGTTGGCCAGGACAGATCACTGATGTGAAGTGGGTGCTTGGAGACCACCTTCCTACCTGATTTTGTGTGTGTACGATACCAACCACCGTCCTACCCCAACACTACCCATAGCCATGCCGCAGCCATATTAAAAAAAAAATATATATATATATGCCGGCAATGAATGATAACAATAAAAATGCATTCAAATAATTGATATATAAAATAATTAAGAGCGTTAGATGCACGTTGTCATATTTATGATTGAAATACAATGACATCTGCTCCACATATCCACAGAGCTCAGCTCGGTCTGCCTGCACCTCAGTCATATTCACCAAAATAAATTCACACAATTTCCGACAAAATTTAGACATGCTTCCAACGGGCATAAATTTTAGTCTACATTCCGCCATAAATTTCCTCAGGTTGCCCTGAGGCATGTAAAAGCAAACGCACTTGGTGGGCCGAAACTCCCATGATGGCGCAGAGCCGTCTGCCAAATTCCCGAAGACAATAAATGAATCTTGCACAGCACAAAAATCCTAATACGGCAGTTTTTTAACTATGAATAGCTTCCCCTGTGTAGTTTGCCTATTTTGCAAGTGCTTTTAAGTGTGAACGTTTGTTTGTTGTTCTTGCTTGCTTTTGTTTGCTGTACATCCATACAGGGTTTGCTTCAAGTGGAGAAGAACCTCTTTACTCAGTCCCAGCAGCTGTTGGAAGCTGGCTCTGTAGTTAAGTCGAGGCCCCAAATTTTAAAACATGCTGCCAGAGATGCTGAGCTCGCATTCGGTCTGCAGCATGAGACTAGTAGGACCACATTTGCTATGATCATTAGACATAGAAGCAGGAAGCAGTTCTAGTTTTGGTAAGGCAAAATCATAGACAGTTGGTCATATCTGTTGCAGTGCACGGCCGTGAAGAAAAACAAAACTCAAATATATTATTGAGTTAGAGACAGAAAATGTCTTGCTTTGATTATTTTAAGACAGCAAATTCATACATGGCTTGTTTTTTTCCATTTAATTTGTCCCTTCTAAGTGTGACGCACCTTTGCATTAAATAATTGGGACAGTATAACCAGAAAAAAACTCCTCTGGGGAAGGTCGGCACCAATTGTCACAGTACACTGAAATTAACCCGATTCACTGAAATGCTGAGTTGAAAGGAGGATTGTCATCAGTATTATGGCGCGACTCCTTCTTGTGAGTGGCTCCCAGTCAGCAATTGTGCCTGTTTGGCAGACATTGTTCTGCAAACGACCAGTTAGTAGATCAGATTCAATCAGGTTTTTGCCCGTTTGTACATGCGCAAACATTTGTCATTCAGACTTACCGTGGTGACATAATGTAACCATCGCATAATCCACAGGGCAAATCATTCTCTTTTTCTCTCAAAGAACTCCGAAGCAATTCCCAAACCCAGAGAGCAAATAAAGGTCAGACGTGATCCACTGTTCTATGGTATAGCGCTGTGTTGTGTGTGTGCTTGTGTTTTTTCCTGCCTTGGTCCAGGCTGTCTGGGTTTGTACCCTTGGTGATGAGAGATGTAAGTGAAGAGAGCGGCGGAACACTAGAGTCAGTAAAGTTGGCTCGGCAGCCAGAAAGAGAGGAAGCATGAAGGACAGGCGTGAGATGAGAGGGGCAGGGGACAAACAAGTTGATTGGAAAGAGACGGCTACGGTCGCTCGTCACAAATGCAAGGTGGCGGTGGGTGGAGAGTGGGCGGAGTTTTGATTACTGTGAGTGGAAGAAAGGCAGGAGTGGGAGGAGACTGGAATGGAAAGAAGGAAGAAATGAAGGAGAAATGCAGCATTGGATGGCCGTGTAGACTTTTAGCTGTGCTCACTTGGCCATGGAAGGGTCGCACATTATAAGTTTCCATTAGGCTCTGCTGCTGGTGATGAGCTGGAAAATGGCCAGCGACACTGTGTTCTGCTTTGGTGTGATACATGCGCATATGACTATGTACAGTATATGTATATGGAAGGTTGTATATAAACATTACAGTACATACACGGGACTCTTTTTTTTCAGTGCACATGCACAACCTAATCAGAGCCTGTTGGTGCATGGACTGCCTTTTTGAAGATAACTGTAAATGCAGCGTATGGATGTAGACAACGAAAATATATTCAACTGCAACATACTGAGAGGCCTAACCATTCTGAATCTACTTTGCACGTCACATTTTTCCTTTATGGACTTTAGGAAATATATTTCTGCTTCCGCTTTGTAGACCACTTACCTCTCCTGCACTGAATTTTAAAGTGAAAAAGGGGAGACGCTTCCATTGGCTGGGAATCAAGTCAGCCTCGTTATTTCCCACAACGGCACACACGCCCATTTCTAACTGCACCCACGACAACAATAGCAAATGAAACTAAATTTCACCCGAGTTAGACTGCATTAGACTTGCTCTGGGCACAAAAATAGGGCCCCACATCTTAATTGGCATAAGAGAGGATGGAGAAGGATTTCAATCACACAGAATAACCTTTACTTCCTGCCCATATACGGTTTTATGGGTAAGTAAGATTATATCAGCGTTTTATCAGCAAATATCTGGCCGGTTATTATTATTTAGAAAAGGCCTAATATCATCTGTACAATCGGCTGGTCGAATCATCGGTTGGCCCTAGTTTTTGGGCATCACTCTGGTTCTCTGTCTGTAGTCATTTATGACATGTATGTAGTGAGGCAAAGGAATAACACAATAGAGCGACTGTAGTTTTGCCATCTCGGACACTAAATTAGTGTAGCAAAGAAGCTTTCACAATACCCCACTCGTCAAAATCCGAGTAAGGATGTAAACAATCAAGGTTTATATGAGATGGTGGCACCATTTGTGGCATAAGAGGAATCGACAACCAGTTTTTGATTCCCTCCCCAAATATAGCAAAGTTTTCACCTGTGAACATCTTTTTCATCTGAACTCAACATAGAGTTACACACAGGGATGCCACAGAGCAAATGCCATGTCTCAAATTATCTGATTAGTTTGACCTTTTCTTATTTTACTCAAATTCAGTGTGATCCACATTGTGTTATGTGAACTGAACAAAAAAATAGAAGCCTCCATCGAAATCTGGTATTGACTCACAGTCTAACATTGTTTGGCACATCATCATCTCCTGATGTACTTGATGTGTTGGTCAAGAGAGGATTGTTGCGAGTGATGCTACGGTAAGTGCTTTACCCTCTACCTTGGAAGACAAGACATTAGGGTATTGCTTCGGTGAATGAGATGGGCTGATGAGTCTGCTGGATTTTAATGCGCACCTGCAAGCACTTTGCTGAAATTGCCAATATGGGCTCACTGTGTTGTAATTGTGATGAAATCAAACATTTTATGAACGCTGATGGGAATATTAAGCATGAATATTTTTTGTAAAAACGGCAAAATATAATTGCTGTGCATTTCAAGCAGGTCTTATATTGTCTTCATGCTTCTCTTTTCTTTCTCACTTGTCTAGGTTATGCGATCCTGCAGGCAATCATGGAGAGAGCGGGACAAAACGGCTGGCAGGTAAGTAGAGTCATACACAAACACACGCACACACCACTCTGGAAACGGCCCAAAACAAACATACATATCATGCAGTGTGTATAAAATCTGGTTTGCGTGGCCGCACAGTCATCTCCGCTTCTGTTCCTTCTGCAATTTTCTGATCAGATTATGTGCCATTGGTGTCTGCCTACTAATTTGTATGCAATATTAACTCAGGTGAGTGCAATCTGCGTGGAGAGTTTCAACGAGGCTGGATATCGCCGACTTTTAGAAGACCTGGACCGACGTCAAGAGAGGAAGTTTGTCATTGACCTGGAACCAGAGAGACTACAGAGCATGCTGGAACAGGTGCTGTACTATTTACATAATGCAGAATTTTTGCGTTCTTGAGTCAGTTCATTGCTTTATTCTGCATGTTTTCTTTTTTTATTATTGTTTTCCATTCATTCACCGATCCATTTTCTTTACCACCTGTCCTCTACGTCTGCTATGATGAATACACTTAAGAAACACCACTAGCTCAGTGGGGCCCCGAGTACGGTCCTCAAGAGTGCCTGTCCAGCCCCTGTTATATGTCTCACACCTCCAACGCGCCTGATTCAAATGTTCAAAAAGATTTCTGATGAGTTGATCATTTGACTCAGATTGGTTGGAGAAGGCAGAGAAGGTTGCTCTCAAGGACCGGATTTGGGTACCCATAGCATAACTCCATTTTTTGTCAAGCAGATTTTTGTAGGAAATTACGCTCCACAGTCAAATGAAACGTGATTTAGACAGAGTTGAAAGATGAGATAGTGATGACAATAAGATGAGTGGGACAATATTTAAAGTGCTTTAAGGCTGCTACTGTGAAAATTTGGTGCTATAGTACAGTATAAAACTGAATAGAATTATGGTGACGGGTGAGTTGCAGCCAATCACAGCCAACTTTGGGTGAGAGTCAGGGTAAACCTTGTACTGGGAAGCACATATAAACATGCAACCATCATACACCGACTCAAAGGACCATGGTGGAATGCGGTCCCCAACATCCCTCTTCACAGCATCGAGTTCTGATCTCCCTGGCCGACTTTAGATCATGCACTTGTGGAGGTCTACTTTTCGTTTATAAATACACTAAGCACTGTTGAACCTGTGAGTGCATCAGTTCCTTCTTCCGCCATGTCAAGGATCAGTGCACTTGTCGTGCAACACTTTTAAAAGGATTGAGACTACACACAGATTGGACTGCGCTTTGCGCTAGAATTGCGCAGAGCACAACAACAGAATAGAAGAACCCTAACTTCAGAAACGTGTACATTTGCTTGCGGCGATTGTCTTCAGGTAGTCTGCCTTCATCTCACATTTAAAAACCATGCAGATTAGTCTAATTGAATACTAAATTGTGCATAGCTGTGAATATAAGTGTCAATGACTGTTTGTCTATGTGTCCAAGGAGGGGTGGACCCTATTGGAACAAGGAAATGCCAGGGGAGAAAAAAACCAATATGGCGATATCACATAGTTAAACCTAATCTAAAAGATTCTCACAGATAAACAGTTTTGCAACTTGCTAGCACAGAAGACACCAGAGCATGATGAATTACAATCATTAATGGAGGAACGGCACTTTTCCATTCTGATGTTTTCCATTGCGTCATTTCTGTCTGCCAGCTAGTTGTCAGCTTCAGGCAACGTGTGACAGCAGGCCCTATTTGAATGAAAGAAAACATTAATTTCCCCCATGAAATTCATGGAAAAGTACAAGTTTCAATTGCACATGAACATCACAGGTTCCTTTGCAATGAGCAGTGCAAGTCACATGTCATGTAATCATGTTAGACATCGTGGCTGCTTGACTGTTATTTAAAATACATTCTGCAGGGATAATTTCAACACTTATTTCTTTATTTATTTTTTATTATTTTTTTTTTTTAATGCATGTGCGTTGGGCGAGGGTCATGTTCTTTTCCTTGGCTTGTGACGGATGACGTGGCAGAAAGGGTTGGCAAAGGCTGCAATTACACCATACAATAGTGCGTGCGTGCGTGTGTGCGTGGGTGCGTGTGCGTGTCTGTCTCTGGACTAATGTTTCTTTGCAACATCTCATTGATTCTGTCATCGAACATCACATCCACTGTCTGTACTTTTGGCACACTTGAACGAGGGTGCTACAAATCTCAAGCAGA
The DNA here is from genome assembly GCF_059441095.1 of Idiotropiscis lumnitzeri. Classification (NCBI taxonomy): domain Eukaryota; kingdom Metazoa; phylum Chordata; class Actinopteri; order Syngnathiformes; family Syngnathidae; genus Idiotropiscis; species Idiotropiscis lumnitzeri. The sequence continues at coordinate 13,894,499 of NC_142397.1, read as the reverse complement.
GCTCTGCCTCTGATTCATGCATTCACCATTAATGCAGATATCTCGGATACATATGTGAATCGTGTTATAAGAAAATAAACACAAACACATTTGCCCTGAAATGTGTGTAACCATTGAACGAAACACAAGCCACGTCCCAGACAGACAGACTGCTTTTTAATTGGACTCCGTGTTGAGTGAACAGACAGACGGAGATACACACAAACACACATTAGTGTTTACAACAGACACAAACTCGTGTCACAATGGGCGCGACAGTGTCTGTGTTGGCTAGCGTCCCTGCTCGGAGACACACTTCTCTGTTTGTCGGGCCCTGCCAGCTGCACTCTGTGTATGTGTGTGTGTGTGTGTGTGTGTGTGTGGCTGCTGATATGTGAGGGTGGTAGTCAATTACTTATTACATATAAATTAAGCCCGATCGTGGCATCAATGCACGATAATGTATTTAATAGAATTTTCAGCACATTATCACCATTCGGGTTTTTTTCTTATGCTACGGATGCGGGCCAAAAATGGGCAACTAACCAAGTTATTGAGTGTCATCAGTGCTGATAATCTGTAGCTTTCGTTATGTGTAATTGTGGGTATACTCGTCTACTACCCTGGCATGCAAACAACATCATAGTCAATTCATTTTTCAATTCCAAATTTTTGGTTATTAGAGAGATAATTGTATTGTAAACATAGACGGATATCTGGATGGAATCAGGTTGCTTCATGAAGCATCTCTTACTTGCTGTAAAATAAAGAATTGAAACAAGCTTCATTAGAAGTCATGATAGAATATAATCCACTATTTCTTGTTCAGAGGATTTTATCCAGAGGGTTTATTGCAGTGTATTTAAAGAAATATGTTTCATAAATGATACAATGACAATTTGTCTATCACAGCCGATTTAGTATTTCATAATTTTAATATGTTGCATTTTGTCACTCTTTCTTCAGGCAGTCAGTGTGGGGAAGCACGTAAAAGGCTACCACTACATCATAGCAAACCTGGTAAGACATCTTGAGATATTTGCTGGTGTTATTTCATGATATGGAAAAAAATATCATGTGCTTCTTCTCTATTGATGGACAAAATGTTGCATTTTGTTGCTCGCTTCAACCAGTTACAGATGTTGATATCGCATGCAGAAGGCATAATTTAGCAATGCCTCAGCTTTAATGTCTCAGTCGTCAAAAAGAGGGCCAGAAGAGGAGGTCAAGTAGGAAAAAGCTCTCGGCGCTTTTAGAAATGACTTTTTATCAGCCCAGGATCAGCCATGTTTCTACCTTGTACTCTACCTCGTTTTTAAATGAATCACTCTACATGACCACTCGTACTGCAGGGGGTTGCTCTGCGTGAAATCTTATCAAGCAGCAGAAGCGACACCATATTCATTAAGACTAAATAGTGTCGGTGATGGCTGCGAGTATGATAAGTATCATTAGCTGGCGCAAGATCTTTTACACTCCTGATAATAGGAAGTGGATTATAACGGCCTTTTTTTTTGTTTTGTTTTTTTTGGTAATTGTGCTTCCTTCCAGGGGTTTAAAGACATTTCTCTGGAAAGGTTCATGCACGGTGGCGCCAATGCAACCGGTTTCCAGCTAGTGGACTTCAGCAAGCCCATCGTCATTAAACTGATGCAGCGTTGGAACAAACTAGATCAAAGGGAATATCCTGGATCAGAGAGCCCACCCAAGGTAAGCGCTATCTCACAACCTATAAAATAAAGATTGGGCGACGATAGCGGTCTTCGATATTTCCGAAACAAAGCTTTGTCTCGGCAAGCTTTTTTGTTTTAGTTTGCACAATCTACATAATTATTACAGATGACGATGCGGGCCTCAAAATAATCTAATGGGTCTTATACAACCCTTGATCGATTGGTCAATTCATAGAGACTTTCTGTATGTCTCTAAACTTTTGCTGCTGTATTGTATAAACACAAACATTGCGTCATATTGCTTTTTCTTCATAACACAGGTTATCGCCACTATTTTCGGTGTTAGTGCAAGTTCTTATCCAAACACTGTAGCTGTAAGAGAAATATACTGGCTGATCCAACAAAGGAATCAATGTCAACACGGAGTTATCGCTGCAGATTTTCTATCCCTGCCTTCACTTCCTTTTGACCTAATCCCATTTTTCTATTCTTCTTTGTTTTGGGATTGCACAGTTAGTTCCCTTATATGTAACATTATGTTTCGTGTATATTCGTTTATTTATCTCACCCCTCCGTATTTGCAATCATCTTTTTACACTCTACATAGTACGGCTCTTACGATCTGTAATTTCCTTTTTCCATTTCATAAGTGTCCCCTTTCCCTCACACTCTCATTGATCTATGAATTGAACTACAGCCAGCTCTGGTTATTTCCATACATTAACTGGAGATGTGCCCACTTATCCACATTATATATGCACAAATCCTAACTAATGGAGATATTTGTCCCACTCTCGCTGGCATACAAACTATTTTCTAGTCATTCTGAAAACAAACACACACGCACACGATGCAATGGCTCTAATGAGATGCCACAGTATGTTTGACTTTAGTCTGTATTGATGATGATATTCTTTATTATTGGCATGTCATTGTTCACCCAAACACTGGTGTTAATTGGCTCATCAGCATTCTCACTTCCAGCGGATGAAACCTTATTAGCCGCATTAATTTTCCTCAACAGTTTACACAACATTTAGTATCTTAATGACGCCCTCGTTATACATGCTTATGATGAATAGACACAGTCAACGTGTGGAGATGCTCAAAATTGAACACAAACTGCTGGTAGTCGTTCTACAAGTAGGTGTCATCCACCATGCAATTAGTATTTTTTTGTATTTTTGGTAATACTACTCTGAAAGCACAAATATTTCAAAATTATCCATTATCGGGCGTGCTGGAGTCTATCCCAGCCGTCTTCGCGCAGTAGGTAGGGTACACCCTGAACTGGTTGCCAGCCAATCGCAGGGCACACAAAGACGGTCAACCACTCGAGCCCACACTCACACCTGTGGCCAATTTAGAGGGTCCCATTTACCTACGTGCATGTTTTTGTAAAGTGGAAGGAAACTTGTGTGCCCGAGGAAACCCACGAAGGCACGAGGAGAACATGCAAAGCCCGGAGCCGGAATTTAACCCTGCACCTCCATCGTACTCACCAGTCGTCCACCGTGCCGCCGTACAAAATTAAGCTTTTACTCAAATTGTCTATGGTTTGGTCAGAACGGACTTAATTTTATTACACCAATTCATGTTTGCTGCATAGAACATCCAATATTATTGTGAAAAACATTTTTTGAGTTGCCTTCCCTTTTACATTGGGTTGTTCCCCGTGCTGAAGACTCTGGAGCCAAATTTTTGCTCCAGCTCTGATTCTTGGTAGCGTAGCTCAGAGTTGGCTCTGTGTCATTGTCGAGCTGGATTGGTGTTTGGAGCTCAATAAATTGAACCAAATTTAGCATTGGCATCTGGTCATAGTGTAAGGTTAGCTACTTCACAAGAAATTATATTACGGCATTGCATCTTTATCTGTTGTTTATTACGTTGTTGTGGTCCAGCTGCTTGGACAGAGTAACTGTAGAGAGGTGAGGTTTTATCTTTGGAGGATTATGGGAAATGAACCCCTCTGCTCACTTAGCCTTGGGCCAGTCAGGCAGTATTTTAGTTGAATAATGCGCCCTATGAAATGTACTAAATTGGAAATTTCCCCTTTTACATAGCGAGTAGATTTTGAGCTAACTGCTTTCAGCCATCAATCAAAATGTCTTTACCCAGTAATTCTGTGCCGGTGTGCCCTGAAATGAGTTCCGAGGTGCTTTGAGATTTTCCTAAAATGTAATAAAAACGATCAGTGACCTGTTAAAGTAATATATGGATGTCAGGTAGATTAATTTCAGTAGCATACGCACGTGAAAATAGAAGACTTTTTGAGCAAGGGTCCTTTTTCACCTCATTTTTCTTGACACACATTTGTTTTGAATGATGCCATCAGTGTTTTCTCATTAAAGAGACAACGGGATGATCAATAGCTCTCCATGCCAACATTTGTATTTTTTTTATTTTTTGCCATGGACTGTGTTTTAGCTGATTTTATGACTTCATGTCCCTAAGCGGCATAGAAGATGGATAGACATCCAAAACTTACTTTTTCATTTCTATTTCTCATCTCTATTGAGACTGCAGATACATGGATGAGCTTTATGTTTTTTCAAAGTACAATTATCCTCTCTCTTCCACAGGGAGATATAAAACAAAAATAATTTGGCGTCATTCAAACGACATGCAAAAATTGCTGTAGGCATTTACAAATAGAGTGACAATATCTCCATACCTTTTAAGATAACCAGAAATTATTTAATGTAATTTCCACCGGTTGCATAAGTAGCGCGATGCAGTAATGTGGCTGTGTGCACTATATACTACATTTTTTTTTTTATAGAAATTAGTTTTTTCATGAAAAGTGACACTTAGCTTCTTTGTCTTGTGCAAAATTTGTAATGGTATTATGATTATAAATTCTGATGCTTCAGATTCTTAATGAATGGCGACAAATTTCTTTCACAATAAATAAGGTATCCATTATCGGTGTGCGACACTAAAGCTTAACATTTTCACCTTCTGACGCACAAGCCAATAGAAAAGAAATAAAGTATCAATCACGTGTATATATACGGCATTTTTGTTATTATTTTTTTGCAGTTTAAACAATAACAATAATGTTCCATACTTTGCCGTGTTTCATTATTTAAAACACGTCTTATAGCGTATTTGCTCCTGACAGAGTTGCGCACTCTGGTTTCTGGAAAATTACCAAATTGTTTAAACCAGGTTAGGTTTAAAATGCGCTCACCATGGCATGGTGGAAATGATGGATGGATGAATGATGGACATTTAGCAGTAATAGTAGAATTTGAGGGGGGAAAAAAACATAGCTGCATTAAGAACCTTGATGGCATTGGTTGCTTCACCCCCAACACCTAGATAAGCATCCCTGTCCATCAACGGCGTAGCTCTTCTCACTGACTTCTCCATTTCGTGTATGTAAATGGACTGAGCGACTTGCAATGCCCCAAGAAGCATAATATGGTTTGGTGAATAGGCCGACTTATTGTGGCTCACTTCCGCATCCGTCGTCTGCAAACAAGCGATTATGGTGTCGTCATGCCCAAACACAGCTTGGTTTTTGCATTCCATTTATCATTGAATATTTGGACCCGGCCTGCACTAAGCTTACTTTGTGTGCATGGGATTTCTTAGTTGTTTACTTTTAATGATTTGCTAAAAGAAATTAATCCATAATCCATTTTGGAACATGGCGGTGACGTAAGAAAATGTGGAAAAATCAAGTGGGGTGAATGCTCTTCAGATGCACTGCATGTTCGTCTGGAACCGGTTGGTTTTGATTCTTTATCCTGTAGCTGGGTTGCCAGACCAGATTAGCGGTTGAAATGTGGAGTTTGGGAGCACCCTGGTGGTGCGGGGTCCTTAGCGGGCACTTATTTCACCTATTGGGAGGGCTGGCTTTGACGTTTCAGTTGTATATTTAGATAAGAAAATGTAGTAAATGTAAACATTTTATATAATTGAACACATTAACATATTTTTGTTCTTTTTTCATGACTACATGTAGCTCTATCGAAAAGTAGTTTTGGATTCTATGTTTGTCTTATCAGCATAGTCATACCCAAAGGCTTTTTCCATCCCACATTGAAGGGATACAAAGCAAGGCATGTCAGCAAGGAGAAATCTACCTGTTTAGGTGTGAAGCACATATGAGGCGCCGTTCGGGACATAATTCAGGAATCGCTCTCACACTCACTAGTAGAATGCGCTCATACACATAGGTGAAATGTTTTCGCTCATGCACACTAGTGAAATGCGCTCATACACATTACTGAAATGCGCTCATACACACTAGTGAAATACGCTCATACACATGGGTGAAAATGTTGTCGCTCATACACACTAGTGAAATGCGCTCATACACATTACTGAAATGCGCTCATACACATTACTGAAAAGTGCTCATACACACTAGTGAAATGCGCTCATACACATTACTGAAATGCGCTCATATACATTACTGAAATGTGCTCATACACATGGGTGAAAATGTCGCTCATACACAATACTGAAATGCGCTCATACACACGTGTGAAATCCGCTCATACACATGGGTGAAAATGTCGCTCATACACAATACTGAAATGCGCTCATACACATTACTGAAAAGTGCTCATACACACTAGTGAAATGCGCTCATACAAACAAACCCTATGACAAGCTCGCTTAACAATCCAACATTTAAAAAAATAATTTATTTAACATTTAATGGATGGGCGCCACGGCGATCGAGTGGTTGGCACGTCTGCCTCGCAGTGCAGAGATCCAGGATTCCAATCGGGGATGCGGCCATCCTGTGTGGAGTTTGCATGTTCTCCCATGCCTGCATGGGTCCTCTGGTTTCCTCCTACAGTCCCAAAAAAAAGTCTCCTACCACACCGTCGAGTTTCCTCAATGACCATGGTGCTTGGTTCTTTACGCTGGGAGGCTCGCCATCAATGCACAGGAATCTTCAATGAAGTTTTAATGCTTCCATAAGACATGACCTGTTTATTATAATTATTTATTTATTTATACCAAGACATTTGTTTTTCGTCTCATTTCTTTAGAAAAAGCTACATTTGTCTGCAAAAAAACAATCGACGTAGAACCATTTTCGATAATAATACAATATTACACAATTTTAGGTTGCAATTTCATTTAATAAAACATTGACAATTATCTTTTGAAACACCATGTATGACTCACTTTTCATTTGTTATTCAACAAGCAAAACAGTGGCGATCAAAGTCGTGCCAACTAAATGACATCTCATATGCATCTGACTGCAATAGTATCTCACATTCAAATTTACAATTACAGGTAATGGAAATGACTACTGGTGACCTCGATTCCACTGCATTTCAGTCAGAATACCTCAAACATCATAAAAATCAAAACGTTGTGTATTATTTCTCATTCTAAACATCTAAAGAAATACTGTATAATGGCCTGGCGACGTTAGCATAGTTTATAGCATATAGCATAGCTTAGCTCGTCTGCATCAAGTGAGTTACGCGCTCTTTGACGCCGATACAGATCAACATAAGGCTGTCTCCGTCTCACGGTCACTTCTGCTCACCCCAACAGCCTTCCCCGTTGCTACCACATGGAGATTCGATGGGTTTTTTTATTCGCCTCTTCAAAATCATGTCCGATGGTCTTCTCTGGCTCCCGTTTTAGCCTGTCAATCAAATAACGATGTAGGCGGGACTTCCGGTTCAAAATCGATCTCAGAATTTCTCTATTTTGACATGACTTTCGTTGCAATTACATACTGTCGCATGAACAATTTGCTAACTAAAGCACTAATAATAATAATAAATTAAAAAAAGAATGCTGTAGTGCGTTGCAACAGCATATGACATTCGTGTCGGCAACTCAAGAGATGTTTGAAGGAGAAACGATACGAACAAACCTATCAGATTCCACGGTTACCAAAGACTATTGTAGAGATCTAAAGTGAAGCTTAATTCCCCTTTCCTTCTTTGCTTTTAAAATCTGCAGCGGACAACCGCGGAATCGGCTGGTCCGGTGGTGCAAGATAAATCAGAGGATTGGCATGATTGTGTGTGTTTTTTCAGCAAATGTACCATTATTTACCCTTTTTGATAAAATAGGTACAAAATTGCGACGGTCATAAACAATGCGCACACGTCGTTCTACTTTACGTAGAGTTCCCATTTCATTATACTAAAAACAGCACACCCGGGAATAAGGAACACGTAAGGTATTTACAAAAAGTAAAAAGTCCTGGGAGTTACTGACACCTAGGGGTAGAAACAGCGCACAACCCTGGTAGAAATCTGTCGAGTCCGCCTTCAGCCCACCCAGCAAATAATTTATTTATGTATGTATTTCAGTTTAGAGGGTAATGGCAGCGTGACGTCAATACGTCGGTAGCGCGTCCTCGCCAGTGTGACGAATAAATGTTATATTCATAAGTTTGTGGGAAGGAAGTCATGCTTTGTTTCACTTACTAACGGGTTCAAGCAATGTATTTTTTCGTCCAGACATTATTTTAAACAGAAACCAATTATTAATTATTTGATCCAAACTTTCTGTATAAAGTGTATTTTCAATATTGACTTTCATCCCCTTAGCGTTTTGTTCTTTGTATGAAAATTGTTGAATGTGATTTTATTTTGTTGTATATTACATGTTAAATACTTGTTTCTTTTTTCAGAAAGGGTGTCTAATTTATGTACAAGCTTGCTGACGAAAACAATTCAGTATTGTATATGGGCGCATTTCAGTCTTGTTTATGAGCAAACCAATTTTCAGTTGTGTGTTTTTTTTTTTTAATTTTCAGCGTTTCAGTATTGTAAATTAGTGCATTTCACTTGTATTTGGGAGCAAAACGAAATCAGTAGCACGTATGAGAGTGTTTCGTTGTGCGTATGAAAGCGTTTCAGTAGTGTGTATGTGACCATTTCAGTCGTGTGTATGGGAGGTTTTTTCACGTAGGTGTGTCAAAGGATTTCAGTAGATTGTATGCGCACGTTTCAACGTGTTGTGTGAGTGTGTTTCACTTGACTGTGTACGCGTATTTCACCATAGTGTGTGAGAGGTATTTATATATGACGTCATCGGAACTCCTTTCCTTAGTCTTTCAAAGTAAAACATGTCCGCTGCCCAAAAGTCATGAAGTGGCCGAACTCAAGCAATGCCATAACTTGGTGACATACTGCATAGAATATATATATAATATAATCCATATTTGTGTTGATTATTCTCTTAAAATAACGCTTTTGCTCATTTAGTAAACATGTATGCTTTTAATTTGGAGGTTGCATTTTTTTTAAGACGATCGGGACAGCCAATAGGAAGTCGTGTAGTCGCTGGCGTTCATGTGACGTTTGAGGATGGGCATTCTTTTTTTAATTTATTATTATTATTAGTGCTTTAGTTAGCAAATTGTTCATGCGACAGTATGTAATTGCAACGAAAGTCATGTCAAAATAGAGAAAATTCTGAGGTCGATTTTGAACCGGAAGTCCCGCCTACATCGTTATTTGATTGACAGGCTAAAACGGGAGCCAGAGAAGACCATCGGACATGATTTTGAAGAGGCGAATAAAAAAACCCATCGAATCTCCATGTGGTAGCAACGGGGAAGGCTGTTGGGGTGAGCAGAAGTGACCGTGAGACGGAGACAGCCTTATTTTGATCTGTATCGGCGTCAAAGAGCGCGTAACTCACTTGATGCAGACGAGCTAAGCTATGCTATATGCTATAAACTATGCTAACGTCGCCAGGCCATTATACAGTATTTCTTTAGATGTTTAGAATGAGAAATAATACACAACGTTTTGATTTTTATGATGTTTGAGGTATTCTGACTGAAATGCAGTGGAATCGAGGTCACCAGTAGTCATTTCCATTACCTGTAATTGTAAATTTGAATGTGAGATACTATTGCAGTCAGATGCATATGAGATGTCATTTAGTTGGCACGACTTTGATCGCCACTGTTTTGCTTGTTGAATAACAAATGAAAAGTGAGTCATACATGGTGTTTCAAAAGATAATTGTCAATGTTTTATTAAATGAAATTGCAACCTAAAATTGTGTAATATTGTATTATTATCGAAAATGGTTCTACGTCGATTTTTTTTTTTGCAGACAAATGTAGCTTTTTCTAAAGAAATGAGACGAAAAACAAATGTCTTGGTATAAATAAATAAATAATTATAATAAACAGGTCATGTCTTATGGAAGCATTAAAACTTCATTGAAGATTCCTGTGCATTGATGGCGAGCCTCCCAGCGTAAAGAACCAAGCACCATGGTCATTGAGGAAACTCGACGGTGTGGTAGGAGACTTTTTTTTGAGACTGTAGGAGGAAACCAGAGGACCCATGCAGGCATGGGAGAACATGCAAACTCCACACAGGATGGCCGCATCCCCGATTGGAATCCTGGATCTCTGCACTGCGAGGCAGACGTGCCAACCACTCGATCGCCGTGGCGCCCATCCATTAAATGTTAAATAAATTATTTTTTTAAATGTTGGATTGTTAAGCGAGCTTGTCATAGTGTTTGTTTGTCTGAGCGCATTTCACTAGTGTGTATGAGCACTTTTCAGTAATGTGTATGAGCGCATTTCAGTAATGTGTATGAGCGCATTTCAGTATTGTGTATGAGCGACATTTTCACCCATGTGTATGAGCGCATTTCAGTAATGTGTATGAGCGCATTTCAGTAATGTGTATGAGCGCATTTCACACATGTGTATGAGCGCATTTCACACATGTGTATGAGCGGATTTCACACGTGTGTATGAGCGGATTTCACACGTGTGTATGAGCGACATTTTCACCCATGTGTGTGAGCGCATTTCAGTAATGTATATGAGCGCATTTCAGTAATGTGTATGAGCGCATTTCACACATGTGTATGAGCGGATTTCACACGTGTGTATGAGCGCATTTCATGAGTGTGTATGAGCGACATTTTCACCCATGTGTATGAGCGCATTTCAGTAATGTGTATGAGCGCATTTCACTAGTGTGTATGAGCGCATTTCACTAGTGTGTATGAGCGACAACATTTTCACCCATGTGTATGAGCACATTTCAGTAATGTGTATGAGCGCATTTCACTAGTGTGTATGAGCGCATTTCACTAGTGTGTATGAGCGACAACATTTTCACCCATGTGTATGAGCGTATTTCACTAGTGTGTATGAGCGCATATCAGTAATGAGTATGAGCGCATTTCACTAGTGTGTATGAGCGAAAACATTTCACCTATGTGTATGAGCGCATTCTACTAGTGAGTGTGAGAGCGATTCCTGAATTATGTCCCGAACGGCGCCTCATAAGCACATCCGCTGACTTTGTCATTTCACTTCTCTCTATCCTCCCATCGCCATGCCTCCAGTTGTTTCTGCTGTGAAGTGAAGGCATCCTGCTGTGTGTTTGAGTGCCCCCATCTGAGTGCCTGCGTGAGGCCTGGCACGTGGTGCCGCAACTGTATGAGTGCAATGATGTTCCGTGCTGGGGCCTGTGTTACTTTGAATGAATTTGTAAAAAGGCCTGTCATGACCATCAATACTTTTCAAACGGATAGCTTAATAGATCACATTATTATTGATGGTACTGATATTAAAAGCGTAAGAGAAAGCAAGTTTCTGGACTTTATTCTGGAGGAAAATTTGTGTTGGAAGCACATACACAGAAGAAAAAGTTAAAATGATCAAAAACCATAGCTCTATTATACAAAGTGAAGGAGACACTGGATAATAAAGCAGTGTATATTTTATATAGCACTATGATTGTTCCGTATCTGACCTACTGCATTGAAGTATGGGGAAATGCCTGCAAAACATATACTCAAATCAATATTTGCTTTTCAAAAAAAGAGCCAAAAGAATAGTTCGTAGAAACCAACAAATTCACTATTTTAAAATTGTTGTAATTTTGTGAATTAGTAGATTATAGTAGAATGCAATTTATACTGAAAGCTCTCAAAAAAACTTTGTCAACATTCAGAAGATTTGGAAAAAAGACATTTTTGTTTCACTGAACGAGATTGATTGAGTCGTCACTTGGGAACTGAATACTTTATTTTTGTTATTGTAAATGTAGTTGATCGTAAATATTTTATATTTTAACATACTAGTTATGTGATAACTCTTTTGCATGTACTGTCACTTCAGTGTACAAAAATATTTATAATACATGGTACATGGATTTCCCTGTTTTTCTTTTCTCTTTCAATCTTCAGTATACTTCATCCTTAACGTATGATGGTGTGCTCGTGATGGCTGAGGCTTTTCGCACTCTCCGTCGTCAGAAAATTGACATAAGTCGACGGGGAAATGCTGGAGACTGCTTGGCCAATCCCGCTGCTCCTTGGAATCAAGGAATAGATATGGAACGAGCACTCAAGCAGGTGCTTATTTAAGTTTTTCATCGATCGAAGGGCTACTACTGGCTTTTCTTTGCTTGTTGCTTGCTGTTTGGTCAATTTTGTCGATTCATTATATGGTCCATCCATGCATACAGTACATACACAACATTAACTGTGTTACACTTGAGAACCATTCAATATTTGTCTTTCGACTTGACTCTCATTATTGTTATAAATCCAGGTGCGCATTCAGGGCCTGACTGGCAATATCCAATTTGATCACTTTGGACGGAGAATCAATTATACTATGGATGTGTTTGAACTGAAGAGCAACGGACCACGCAAGGTAGGCTCTTTTTTTTTTTTAAATCAGTCATAAGATAAGCCATTTAGAACAATATATTTTTTCTGAAAGCACAGCCTGACAGGGCAAGATGGATTTTAGTGTTGGAGGAAAGAGAAACAAAATATCAAAGGCTGTCAGAAGGCTTGAGAAATGTTGATGTATCCTGCAATTCAAATCAAAATCCAAAAGCTGGCAGGCAGGAAACACAAGGTCACACTCAGCAAACAAGACAACGAAAAAGATCAGGAACAGCGGGATGAAGGCTGTGTCTACAAGTACTTGAATATTTGTGTGTGTGTGTTTGCTCCCTCTGGTGTCATAAGCCCTAACATTTAAAAACAATCCCAGGTAGAACTCTATTCTTTAACGGTTGCTTTAACAGGACAGGCACTAAAACAACACTGCAAATCTGAGAACAATGAGGTCAAAGTGTATTATGTTGTTATTTCTGTTTTTGACATCCTTAAAAAATAAATAAATAAAAATCTGAATCACGATTTTAACCCATTTCCCCCCCACACTTTAATAAAAACAAAAATCTAATTATGACATTTTTGCACAACATAATCACGACTCAATCATTTTAATTGTGACTAAATTATGGCTTCAATATTTGTTATTTTATTATATCAAAAATAGGATCATGTGGAGAATGACACGAGTCACTTTTCAGAATAGAAATGTGGTTGAAATGGTAAAGCACAGTATATTACATGTTGCTGTAATGTTCTTATCTGTTATAGTACAAGTGTTAAAATAATTCACATGTTGGATAATACTCTTCAAGAATAAATTCAACGACTTTATCTAGCTCAAGAAATGGGAAAATGTATTAAAATTCCCGCATTATTCAAAAGCTTTGATGCTAATAATGCTAGTAACTAATTGGCTAAATTAAGATAATGGTAACAGATTTCAAAAGCAGGACTATGTGGCTTGAATTATATAACTCACCTTTTGTCAAAATTAAACTAAAGTAAATGGTGGAGCCTTTGATTGCGTTTGCTTTGGCCGTCTAAATGACTAGTGACAGTCCGGTTCTGGGCCAGCCAGCCTGACACAACTAAAGTGTCATTAGCGACTTGCGTATTGATGAACAAGGCAGCTCGTAGCTGCGAGAACTAATGCGAATTGCACGACACATTGACCGTTGACACTTCATATGTACGTTGTGGTAATTTGCTTCAATTCGACACGCTGTCACAGTAATATGCTTCAATCCGACATGCTGCCCACAGACAAGATCACTCAGCATCGGCGCTCTCTGCAGCGATCGGTGATGAGGGGATTGACGATATGGACAGGACATTTGATTTTGCTCGCTTTCAACCTGTTTCAACAATCCAACCCATGATTTTTTTTTTTAAATATCTGGAATAATCAATGTTAGGGGCGCAAAAACTTTGTGTTAGGTGATTTGGGTTACAAAATAAAAAGATCCATAACAGCAGCAACTCTGTCATGAGGTCCTGCTTCCAAACATAATTAGTAGCATTTGTCTGTGAAAATGTACACAAAACCATGCATACTTCTCCAGCTGCATGCCAGGTAGGGTGCCTATATTTTAGAGGTACAACGATTAATCAATTCAATTATCAAATTAATTGATGATTATTTTGATAAGCAACGAACCGTTCAACATTTTTCTTTACGTTTTCTGACATAATACAACCCAAACCAGTCACTGAAGCTAAATTCAAATTTGTTTGCCCAGTTCTTGCGCTGCCAATTTTGAATAAAGTCCTGTTTTTGAATGTAGAGATTGAAGTTAAAAGTTTTTTTTTTTTTAAACCACATAATAATTGACCTACTACATTTACTAAACTTTTTATACTTTGAAATGTCACCCCCAACACTAAAAATCATCTCTGATACTTACTTAAAGGGGAAGTCAACACTTTTATTTTTAACAATAATATGTTCTATACACCCCCACCAGTATAAATACGGCATTCTGATTAATCTTGCATTTGTGGAATGAGTTAAGCAGCAAAATCCACTCGTTTTTAGCCATCTCAGGGGTAAGCCATTTTGACACTTGCCGCCGATTGAAGATGACATCACAGTAGCTCAGGGTTCAGCTAATGACCAATAATGGCTCAGCTTCAGAAAACAGGTGAGCCATGATTGGTCATTACCTGAGCAACTGTGATGTCATTTTTAGTTGACAGAAGTGACAAATTGACAGACCCTTGGCCATCAAGTGTTCGTCAGGGATGGGTTAAATGCAGAGATCAAATTTAGCTGTACATAAAAATACATGTTACATTGTGACAGTACCTTCACCTTTAACTCGTTTGCTAAGCCTTTATAATGTTCATAGAAATTTGAGTGTTGTGCACAAAACTGAGCTAAGCAACCAAACAATGTGAGAACATTCCTCCTTCCTCACAAAATTTGCAGTCAACTTATGCTGAAAGTAGAGAGATACAGAAAAAAGTCTTGAACACAAGAATAAAACAAAAGTGTGACAGGAGTGTTGTGAAAAAACACTCCTGTCGATGTTATCAGAGCTTTCTTGGATGTATACGTTTGGGAGCGTCTAAACACAATTAACCTTGATGTACATAAAAGTCTGCAAAGATGTAAAGCGGCAGACTGGATGCATTCATCATGATGAGCTAAGCCTTTCCTACTAATATTTTCTGACTGGAAGGAAACAGGTATTCCTACAATAAACAAAACAAATAAAAGAGCATCTCATTTCAGTTCCTTCGACAGTGTAGTGCGTTTTATTGAAAGTTCTTGGCTCACACTCAATATCGTCAGTTCCAGGGGGAAATTTGTCACTGGACCTATTTTGTTGGTTGGCTTTTACTTTTGTTCTATCTATTCTTATTAGTTTTATTTGTCCCTTGTCTTGATTGTAATTGTGTTTTCGGTTGACTTGAGCTATAAAACAGACTAATTGAATGATTTCTTCTTTGTCACTTCCCCGCCCGCACTTGTTCGGGTCAGATCGGTTACTGGAATGACATCGACAAACTTGTCTTGGTCCAGAATGAAAATTCCTTGTCCAATGACAGCTCAGCGATGGAGAACCGGACTGTAATCGTGACCACTATCATGGTAATGTTCCAACGCACTGCTTTGCTTTCTGCATAATTATGACGCTAGTTTGAAGACCTGGGCATCTGTAATAATTTTATTACAGAATTTAACCAAATCTCTGATTTCATCACATAACACAATATACACAATACGTTAATAGCGATGTAATATCTGCTTAGGTGGCTGGATTTACACTGCAAGTGCCAAATTCCAATTTAGAGCCGCTATCCATTTTTTTTGGACAATTCACACAA
Organism: Idiotropiscis lumnitzeri; assembly: GCF_059441095.1. Classification (NCBI taxonomy): domain Eukaryota; kingdom Metazoa; phylum Chordata; class Actinopteri; order Syngnathiformes; family Syngnathidae; genus Idiotropiscis; species Idiotropiscis lumnitzeri. The sequence goes on along the minus strand of NC_142397.1, from coordinate 13,878,894 downwards.
ATCCAATATTGTTGCATTTTCATCGACCGATCTCGTCGATTCAACCTGCATGCAGATGTTGCCAAGGCACCGCAGAAGTAAGCATCCATCCATCCAAATGATGCATACTAATTAAAAAGGTTTTCTGTTTTTGTTGGCTTGAGATGAATCTTATCCCTTTGTGATTCTGGTGTGGGTAACCTCAGCATTACTCTGTTGGCCACCGTCTGCAATTATTCATTTTGGAGAATGATCTGCATACGTCTAATATACTGGAACATGTCGCTATTTTTGTTTACAGCAATAGCAGTATAATTTACAGGATGTGTTTGTTAACGTGTCTATTTGTGTTGTTTGGGCAGAGTGGGTGTGGCGTGGGTATACATCACCAAGCAGTGTGTTTGGATCAGACTTGCAATGACAGGGTGCGGTATACTGTATCTGATTTGTCCGCTTACACTGCCGTCACATTGGTAGGCACATAATAGATTTGTAAGTGGCCTCATTCCAATCTCTATCCAATTTCATGTTGTTGCTTCTTTTATTTTTTTTGTGCAATTGTGTCACTTGAACCATGTAGTGTAAATCCAGCCTAATCGAGGGAGACGAGAGTGAGTGTCCTGCAGCAAATTTCTATTCATGCCTCAGAAAACTCAGAACAAGTTTAAGCAAGCCCTCGGAGCGTGGCCGCAAGGGAGTGACACTTGATTATACTAATGTCTCATTAATAGGCAAATCGAAAACCGACCTCGGATCACCATTCAGATGTGACCTCAGTCTGGTCTCTTCTAATGACTTTCATGTGCCCAGCCCACTGCCAATTAAATAATCATGACACAGTGTCAATCCAAGGAAAAGGAGGGCTGAGCGTGTTTGTTTAAGAGATTTGACATCGTCCATCTGTGGCCGATTTGTGGTAGGCCACCCTCGTTTCCTCTAAATGTGTCCTGTTCAATTTGGCAGACAAACTGAAAGAAACTCCAAAGTCTCATTTCAGTATGTCTGATCTATTTCCTCTATGACAGACATGAAAGCAGACGCACATTCCGACATACTCTCCCTCATGACGTACGATTTACTTTGTTTTCTTGCTTTTATAGAGATAGCACTTTTTTAGTTGTGATTGACATGGCGAAAGATGCAATAACTTGGGAATTTTTATTATTGTAATTGTGGTTACTGTAAGATAGAATTCCACTCGATCATAATGAGGTGTCCAATATTTATTTAATGAGGCCAGTGTACATACATACAGCTGTTTAATTGATTTCAAGACGTGTGTACACACAAGATGGTCTGATGAGTGTGAAGTCTTAACTTGAAACAAATCATTTGTGTCGGTCTTTTAAAATGTGATTTGCGGTGTGTCGGGGGGGTGAGTGTGGTCAGGTGGCAGTGCATTACTGTACACGTCTTTTCGATGTGTCTTCCCATTTTCTCCCACAACACGTCTGTCCTCTTCCTCTGCCCTGACTCCATCTGCCCCACTGTTTCTCTCGTCACGCCTCCTTCATACCTCTCTGTGGATGGATACCTCAGCAGACTTTGGCTAACGTTAGCTCAGCCACCTCCTCCTCTTTGCAGCCTCTGATGAAGAAGAAGCCTCTGCTGCGACACTGAAGAAACAGCAACTCACTGCAACTCAACTGAGGCCCGGCCTTTGGAGAAAGACACAAAGACTGATAGACTGAGGCTCTCGAAAGCTCTGCATTCAAACATCGTGTATTTCCTTTTGATTTTTTTCTCATTGCCATGTGTGTGGCCAAAGATTTTTGCGCAACTTCCTAAACATCCATATCCACAATATAGCTATTCATTCATGACTATATATAACTTTGTGGTTTACATATACTACAGGACAAGTGGTAGGCCAGGATGAGCTTTGATGTTTTTCATCTTTTTCATCGCAATCTTTTTGACTTTGTAAAAAAGTAAACTCAATGACAGAATCAGTTTACATTTTATTGAGGATTTGGACAAAGGTCACCATTTGAGTCAGTGGATGAAGAAATAATCTGCTGGATAACAAAGAGATCAACAAGGGAATATAAACATTTTTTTTTGGAGCCGAGTACCATCAGCGGAGTACTGAGCTCTACTGAATCTAAATACGCAACCATTATATCAACCAACAAATTAAATGACGACTTGCAAAGAACTGCATACAGTACCATGGTCCTATTAATAACCAATTTTGGTGAGAATCTTAATGAACATTAATGATGCCAGAGAAGAAAAAATAATCACCGCAAATATATGGGCAAATTCTAAATGTATCTTTAATCAGGATCTTATCAAGCTAACATATTTTCAGCAATTCCAGTATAATGTGAAAACCCCTGTTTAATATGGTTTTATGCTCGTGTTTGAGGCTAGCAATTACACAGATTTTGGCTAATTAAGCAAATCGTCAATAAATTAATCGTCTTACTACCACAATGACCCAAAAATAATGTAGTGGTAACTGATGTGACGACGTGAAATCTCATTTATTTATTCGTAATATCCCATATATGTCATGTCTCACCTTCATTGATGTGTTTGCGTGTGTGCGTGCGTGCGTGGGGGTGTGTGTGTGTGTGTGCGTGCGTGTGTGCATGCAGTGTGCCATAGTGCAGAGAGAGACATGGGTCCACATCCACATTTCACTCACTAGACAACGGTAAACTTTTATTGTGCTTTTTGCCATTTAGCCTCATTAAACCAGCTTTAAGGTAGCTTTCAACAACATGTACTCGAGGGTTATGTAAGGCCATTCTTACTTGAAAAGAAAATGGCATCAAATCGACCGATCAAATTGTGACTGTGATTGACAAAGTCGAAACACGCACCAAGTTCCGTCATTTATTAATTTGACGAGGCCTTGTGTTTCAATACAGCTCATCCTTCATCTTCATGACTGAGCTCCATCATTTTTGTAAATCTACTGTCATGCCTGCAGGGTCAACTTGTCTCCAATGAATTTCACTTCCTCCGAGAGGAAGTGTGAAGGTCTAGCCATTAAATCAAGGCCAAAATTCCTTTCCTTGCCCACTGAATTTAAGAGTAAATAAATTTTGATTTACTTATACATTACTTCAACTAAGTCCTTCACTTTACTTTTCACCTGAAATTTCGTCAACACCCTTCTTTAGTTGTTATTCAGCGCCATCAATGCAACACTGACACTGGCGAACTACACACCTGAAAAATTCAGTGACATATGGGCCCATTTACACACGTCGCATGACCTTTCCAAGTATATGATTCATGCATGCATGCCTTTACGCCACCGCAGAATAAAAATCACAAACACTACAGAAGGGAAAAGTGCACTGCAATTGTGATCAATTGTTAAGTTGTGTGGCGTTTCCCGTCGTGCTTAGCATGCAGTTGTTGTTTGTATTACAAATACATTGTAATGTCTTATTAATGCTGTTGGCTGCCCTTGGTTTTATGGCTCATAAAAAAAAGAAAAAAAAAGCTGTGTTTGGGGGTTTTATCTGTTTGAAAATTTTAATATTTGATAACATTTGATGAAACAATGAAATTCCATTTTATTGTATAACAAACAACAGCTGGATTACCGCAATAACATTTTGTGCTTTGTTGAAGGGAGTTCAGAAGGAGAAATTCACACAAGGAATCTGTAGAGCGGAAGCGCAAAATTTATTTAGTATCCAACACAGCAGAGGTTGGTTTATTATTTGTTGGGATTTTGAAACATTTGCCCCCCCTATATGAACTAAGTAACTAATCATGTTAACCAATGTGGTCAACATCATGAAACACCCTTAAAAACAAGTAACGACACTAAAGCAGGTGTTGGCAATTAAATTGAATCCAGGGATTGGATTCCATTTTTACCTAAAGGGGAATTCAAAACTTCCTGTTTTATACCTTCTTTATCTATTGCGAGTGTTTACCTAAATCTACTGTGCATTTATTCCAAAGAAAATACATGTTTGCATCTACTCGCCAACGGGGGCTGCCTTATAGTCATGTGACATGTATCAGCCCTTTCTGCTTTACTTACTGACAAAAACTGGCAAAGTTAGTAAATATTCAACAACGGCAATAAACACATCAATTAACCAGCTAATGGCAGAAGCGCTAACTCGCAACGGCTGTTCTCATCAGTCGCCGGGGTTAGAAGCTCGTGGCTAACAGCTAGCTGCCTTGGCCATTTCCCCATGATGTTCAGTCATTCGGCCGGCGTTGACGTTTTCTCCTAATGTTGCTTGGGCGTTGATGGTTTATTCCAGTAAATTCCTGTCCCATCAAGCCTGTAATAATCCGATTACCGTAGTGAGACTGATTGATGTACATTTCACATATTATTGTAAAGAACATTTTTGCCTTGCGTTCCCATTCAGAGTATTTTGATAAAGGAGTAAATTGTATTATTGTACTTAGCTTGTATTTGTGTAAATATGGTGCATGTGATGTTAAAATTAGGAAAGAAAATGGTTAACTAAATTATCAGCATAAAACATTACATTATATCAATATTTAATCAACATCCTTCAGAAAAAAACTTGTCTACAGTGTGCATCAGTTTTTCTATATTTTGAAGTCTGTGCATTTGAGTGCATTTTACAGCATAATGTTAACTTTTCCTGGTCTGCAGTATCATTATTAGGACAAGTTCCACCGGGCAGAAAATAAAAATACGGGTTACCTAAAGACCACTGATGCAATTTTTTTTTTTAAGAGGGCAGGAAAAGTTGCTAAATATGCAACAGTGAATAAGTTCGCATGACTTAAGTTGTTGCTCTTCCTTGTATAGCCCAATAAAATCAGCGATTTACATATAAAATACAGCACTTTTTGTCATGACCCGTGTCGGGCATGTCTGTGTTTTGTTATTGTTTTCGTCACCTCCCTGCCATGTGCACGTTGTTTATGTTTTGTCAGCTGTGTAGGGGCGTTTCCCTCTCAGCCGTCTCGTCCTCACCAGCCACGCACCTGTTCCCTGTCAACCATCACGCACCTGATTCCCATCTGCTCCCCTGATTACTCGGACTATTTATCCACCCCTTGCCGACAGCTCAGCGTCGGAACATTTGTCCTGCTACGCCCTGTTACGGACTTTCACGACCACCCTCCTTCTCGCTCATGCCCCCTGCTCCATGCTCATGCCCCCTGCTCCATGCTCATGCCCCCTGCTCCATGCTCATGCCCCCTGCTCATACCCCCGGTCCCTGGTGTTCTGTCACGATCCTCGTCACTTGTCTTCTTTCGTTCTATTTAGTCACGTTTAGTTTGTCCACGCCACGTTGTTTGTCCTCGTTTGTTTCATTTAATAAATTCCCTTTAAGTTTATCCGTTTCCCTGCTTCCTCGCTTTCTGGGTCCACCTCCTCTTCGCCGAACGGCGAACCCTGACAACTTTTGTTTCCTTTTTTTTTTTTTTTTACTTTGTGAGGGCTGGTAAGAGACTTTTGACAGGCGCGATGTGGCTCGTGAGCCTTATTTTGCCGATGTCTGCACTTGAGCGGTGAGCCAGTAAGTGGCTATCTCGCTCCTGATTAGCATTTGGCGTCTCTTCCGTTTCCAATATTCATCACTTCTTCCACATGGCGAACAGCAGTCAACTGCTGCCTCAATATTGCATCATCTCCAGCTGACATGGCACTGAAACGCTCGATAGCACTTTACACTCCACTAGGACGGAATGGGACTTGGCTTACTTTTGCCCACTCTTCTATTAACAACTCATGGCTGAATGATGCACTGAATGTTCTCGGGTGACGCCACACATGAGCGTTTGACCCAAGATTCTGTACAACTTTAAAGGCATTTTGCCCTAAGATTTTGTCTGAATTCCTATTTGCACCGCCTTGAAGCTGCTCAGAATTTGGAGTTTCAATGAAATCAAGCTAAAACATTATACTGCAATATGCACATTCGTCCTTCAGCATTGTATGTCATTGTAATTGTTTGTTTTGTTTCTTATACCAAATTAGTGAAAAGTGTCATGTTAACTTGGTCCTCTTGTAGAAAAATGCAGTTGACTTGACAAAGTGACACAACAACTGAGGAGCTAAATGTTGAAGTGTTTTGCTCTTTTTAGATAGCTCGGAGACAATCATGCTGACTCCCTTGGCCAATACATCAGTGAGTGCATGATTATGCGCTGTAATTTGACTAATTGAGGAATGAATGGACTGATTATCCATCTGACAGACTGAAATAGGCTGTGACCGTTTGGCTCGGCCCTCTGGCTGTTGCAATGGATGGCTCACAGGCATATTTGATGCCTCGGCCGTTGGTTATTCATTATGCGACAGTCTAGCGTTTTGTAACGCTGAACTGATTGTTTTGAATGACTGGACTTTTCACTGTCCAGCTGTTTTTGCCATAGAGCAAACTGGCTCACACTCAAAGAGCAAGCCTGAACTGTCTCTTTGGCATTGAATGTGAACCTTTTTATGCCTTATCAATCCCAACCATTTGCTCCTACAACGCTCTATTTTAACCCACCAACTTTTTTTGTACTTCATAGCCGTTTGGATCATTTGTTGCTCTCGTCTCTCCTTTTGTACCTTTTCGCACATTCTTGATTCAAATTCTCCATGTTTCCATCTCCCCTTGGACTGATCCAGCCCTTCATCTTTCCTTCTCTGGTGTTTCAGACTGGATTAGAATTATCAGGTTTGAGTGAGGGTTTTCAAGTCAGATTTTTTTGCTTGCATTTTTAATCTTTAAGAGAAAAAGAAATCATGTATGTCTAAGTGCGTGCTGAGATTGGTTGGTCAGGTACGTATCAGCGGCTCTCAGCTGCCCTAGAGCTAACCTGTATGGAATGTGCCCTATAGACGATCTAACGATCCTTCGACTTTATGAGATTGTCAACACATTAAAACCCTCAACAATCTAATATGTCATATCACCCACCAACGACTTCAAAATATATATTTTCATATATTTTTTACAAGAGCCAGGACTGCAGTTCTATACCGGCTCATTACCCGTCAATGGCTGCTCACCTTTTCTTTATTCTTTTTTGTACAAATGACCCACTGCCCAATAATCATGTTTACAAATTAGAATCACTTCATACTCATACCGCTTAGTAATATGTCGACTAAGACCCTCTTTGTCTGCAGGGAGCAGGTAATGCTAAGTTAGGGAAAATGCTTTGCTTGGCTGTGAGAACTGTGATCAGGTTTTAGGTTGTTCTGTAATAGTGTACGAAAGTCATACTTCTGTGAACTGTATTTTTTTTGAAGCGCATGAGACAGGGGCACTCACACACAGCGTCATTTCTAAATGGAGTACACTACACAGTGTAGTCTACGAATAGCATACCGTACGTTATTTAAAGTGAAGCCAAACTTTAGGCATCTTTTGCATCTTTCAGTATTCATTACTGGCCAACATTACAACATATCCCATAGACTAGTGCGTGTGTCTACGACAAATGTCCGCTTAGTCAACATGGACGGTGGCCAAACATGATTTTTGACATTATTTATTGCCCTGAGGCCGACATTTTTGAATCAACCATTTTTTGTGGTCCACTTAGTCGAGTTTGACAATTGTTTTTCCCCCAGCACATTATAAAAAATTTAACTAAACAGTCACCAAAAATTGGAATCAAAATAGGGCACTGTTAATCCAAATTTAAACAGCCAGCACATTATTTTTCCATCTTCAGGTGCACATGGTGGTTTTGTTCTGATTCACCCCATTTGCACTTTTTGGACACCCATTCCTTGCCCTGGTATGACACAAACAAGCATGAAATTGTCCCCAAACACGCGCACATGCACACTTAACCTTCACACTGGGACAAAGGCATCTGGCACTAACTGATAAAAAAAACAAAAAAAAAAACATTAAGGCGACTTTGAAATGATAATGTTCCCTCCTGTGTGCATGTTTATGTGTGTTTATGTGCGCGTGCACACGTGCGTTGCTTTTATCATATTAGCTCCGCAGAGTGAGTTGATCAAATTTTAACCACTTAACCTTCGAACATGAAGTTGAGAGTAATTTGAAAAGGAGACAAGTGGAATGATGGCGTTTTTCTTGTTTGGGCAATCCGCACTCACACTCATACCTACGGACAATTTGACACTGCTCAATCAACCTGCCATGCATATTTTTGCAATGTGGGAGGAAACCAAAGTACCCGGAGAAAACCCACGAAGGCACGGGGAGGATATGCAAATTCCATACAGAAATACATGAGCCGGAACCGAACTCTTCACCTTTGCGCTGTGAGGCCATCCATCGTGCTAACCAGTCAGCTACTGTGCTGCCCAATTCTAATAAATATTCATTATTATTATTGTTATAAATGTAATGATGTTGCATTTCAACTCATGCTAACTTCCATGCATATAGAATGTGAAAATAATCTTTCTTCTAATGATCTTTTTGTGCATTCTGGATATATTACCCAACTTGTAACAGGATCATCTAGCTCCTTTAACATAGTTGAAACTTCCAAATAAAACAATTTAATTTGATGCGATGCCGGTTAATTTGAAGTCAACAGCAAATGAGATAAAACTGTGCATGACTACATTATGCCGTCTAGCTCTCATTTGGGTGATATTCCCAGTCAGTGAGCAGCTTAGATTGCTGTGTTGATCTATTAGAGGGCGCACGTCTGGTGTTCATTAATTTTATGATTCATGTTGAGTCAATGGAATGAGCGCCCAGGGACCTGCTAATGTTTCTCCTAATGTCATTGGAGGAGGAACGGTTTTGTGCGTTCTGACACAATGGGGCAATAGAGTATTCATGTGATGGTTATATTAAAGCTGATTAAAGTGTTAAATGTGATTTCAAAATTAAGAAAACACTGGTTTTCTTTGGCGTAGACAACTTTCTCAATGGTTAATAGGCGCCGTAGAGTGAGAAAATTGTCCACTGTCCTCCTTTAGATGTAAAACTTTTGGACAATGACGAATGGAAAACCGAAGGCAATATGTGCATGCATGCTAGTATTGTGACGCATCCATTTTACGGGTGGTAAAATTGTAGGAAATATCTTTAGCCCCCTTTAGAGCGATAACTTTCACTCCTATGGTAAGACTCTTTAAAAAATGTTGGAGTGTCTCAGTGAGATTTCTATCCAGAACAATACTTGAAAGGTCACAATAAAAAAAAAAATAATCTGAGGATATTTTTACAAAAGGTACCAAAAATATTACGTCAAAATAAAGACTTAAAACGGTGTCTTGTTTAAATTATTTAATTTATCCATGCTTTTTGAAATGTAGTTATTTTACATTATTTAGTAAACAAAGTAGAACTATATCACACTTGTCTGCATCAAAAAAGAAAAAGTGTGTTAACCACATTTTCTAGGGCAGTGTCGTTCCAAATACCTCGTTAGTTTTTCTCTATATGTTCCCATTTTCTTTCATGAATATTTATATATATATATATATATATATATATATATATATAAGCTATATATATAAAAGCTATATATAAACTATGCATATATATGTATAAACGGTTTTCGGGGTACAATGGTATGAGTGTCTTAAGTGTCAACAACTGATCTAGAAAATATTCATTTCATTCTTGTTTATTTATTTTGACACATAACATTCACAAGGTGAGCCGTGATTGGTTGTTACCTGAGCCCTCATTATCATTTTCAGCCGACAGCAAGTGGCAAAATATATTTTTAAAGGTGTTAATTGGATGTGAAAAATAATGACGCTATCAACAACAACAAACAAAATAATGACTTTTTACTGTTGAAAATGGCCAAATTAGAAAAGTATCCCATCAAGTTGTTCATTTGTACATTTTATTGCGCCGCTCATTTGAACATTGCAATGCTAAAATGACTCATTTTCAACCAAATTGAAAAAGCCTACTTGATAAATGTGAGGAGATTTGTGTTTGATTAAAAGGAGCTCAATAGTATTTTAATAGGCTTGGTTCAGTTGGATTACAAGAGCAGCAGCCTTAGGCATAATACAATAATTCACCACTGCTGATAGATGTACCGTCACTCTGCACAGGTGCGTGCGCGCGTCTGTGTATGATTTGTAATTCTTAAAACGCACCCACCAAACCATTAGACTCGCGCATTGCTTTCATCTTGCAAACCGTACGCTCAAAAAGTCGTTTTGCCTTTGACAAGGCGCCTTCAAAGCAGCAGAGTTCTTTCCTCACCAGTATTTCCCTTCTGTTGAACATCTCTCCCCCTCAGCATCGGCAACAGTGCAGCACTGAGGCAGGTGCACGCCCCAGTGGAGGCACGTCAATGCAGATAAAAATAAGACATAAGGCACAACAAAGTCTGAATACTTCACATATAAGGCAGCCAGAACTGATGTCATCATTTATCCTCTGTTTTATCATATAAATTACACTTAAGTGGTGTATCTTTGAAAGAAAGAAAACATGTGCTCCTCTCTCACCTTTCTATTTGCCTCTTGTATGTCTTGTCTCTCTGGAGTCATTTGTTATATACAGTATGTTACAGGTACAAATCAGTGGTTGCCAAACTTTGAGAAAAACGGGATAAAATGTTACATTGTGAAGATAGTGACTATCTACGAATGATATAAATACATAAAAATATTAAAATCTGTATGTAGAAATTAACCAGTCAATGAAATCAAACATCCTGTGACTTGATTTTTTTCATGCTGAAATAAATGTTCTTGATTCTACTGTTTGTATTCCCATCTTTTGTCACCATTTTGCATAACTTTTGTCATTTTTTTTCCCCCTGTCTTTTTTTTTTTCTTCACCAATCACCAACCTCCAAACAGTGTCTTTCTTGCCTTATGCTGCTTTTGTAGGAGGGCCCCTATGTGATGCTGAAGAAGAACTGGGAGCTATATGAAGGCAATGACCAGTATGAAGGCTACTGCGTGGATCTGGCCTCAGAGATCGCCAAACACATTGGAATCAAATACAAGATCTCCATTGTACCTGACGGGAAATACGGAGCCAGAGATCCAGAGACAAAGATATGGAACGGGATGGTGGGCGAGCTTGTTTATGGGGTAAGGGTGGATGGATGATAGTCGATGAGTACAGTACCGTGCAAAAGCCTTGGGCCATCGTCGGTTTAGAAATGCTATTATGAACATTAGGGCTGTGACTAAAGATTATTTTAAAATTGATTAATCTGTTGATTATTTTTGTCAATTAATCAATGAATCTGCTAAAAAAAAGTCTTAATTCTATAAATTTCTGCAAAATCAGGACATTTCAAATTGACAGTGCAGAAAATTCCCAAACAAAAATTAATTCAGATTCAGTTACTGGGTTGGTTCATGTCACTACAAAATGGCAAAAATGTTAAAAAAATAAGTCTGCTTGCATGGAGTACTATAGAAATTACTATTTTACACTTACATATTTACTGTTAAGAGACAATTTGGACAATTGTAAATTAAACTAGGTCTGGAAATGACTAATCCTGTATCGAAAATCATCAATTACATTGATAAATCAGTTAATCACTGCAACAATAGTATTTTTCCATAGCATACAAAAAATAAAATAAAATAATAACAATAAGTTGAGATGGTGAGTACTGATACCAGGTATCGGGCCGATACTAGAAGGTTGCTGATACTTGGCACCGATACTAAACAATCTGACATTGAATAAGTCCTCCTCGCCAGTAGATGCCGCTACACTTATGGCGGTTCGTCATTTCAAAATCATGATGTGTGTCAGAAAGAATGAAAGCTCTGTCCACTATCAAAGGTCAGATGAGTTCCACAACGTCTCTCAAACCTGAGTTACAATATTTCTCTATGCTTTTCCTGACACCTGAATTAAGATGCTTGGGGTACCAATACGTGCAGTGTTTGGGAAATACATCATGCGCTATTGTTTAGTTAGATAACTATCATAATGTATGCATATTATGATACAGACTGACAAATGATGTGAGTTTAATGCAAAATGGTATCTTCTTATGACAATATGCAGACAACCTAATGTGCTACAACCACAAATGTGAAAAAAAAAAAAGAGATAAAACTTAATCATCTTCACAAAGTCAGCGCCGAAGTTACTGCACTTCCACTTGGACAGTGGCTTATCCTGCCATTGTGACCCCACCTTGGGCTCTCACACTCTGCTAAAGTATGCTTATCAGAAGCTTTGCATGCATGTTTCCCGCGGCCAAACTAGGTCTTGAAGGGTTCAGTAAGTCCTGAAGAATTTGGCATGGTAACCAATTATGCTGCCGACACCGCGCACATTCCGAGAGCTCACATTGAGAAGACAATGTCAGTCATCACTTTGAGAAAGTGTGAAAGCAAGAGATTGTTGCAGTGTGGCTACAGAAATAATTGGCCTGCACAATTCCAGATGGAAGGTGACACAGAGGAAACAGCACGTTGACTAATCAGGTTTGATTTGTTCCGAGTGCTCGGTGTGTTCCCAGATGGAGCGTTCAAAGTGAAACGCATTTAAAAGCTTTATCCTCTCATGCGCTTTTTTTTCCTTTTAATCGTTTAGTCTTTGTGTGTGTCACAATTGTTTTTGCACGTTTGTGCTCTCTCACTTGCTGTGTACTTTTTGTACTCGGTTATTGGAATCAATGATCAATGCACTGTAAAGTCACTCCATCTTTGTCTCAATGCACTGATTCAGCTCCTCATTTTTACACTTCACTAATCTCAATACTTGCCCATTCAATTGTCCTTGCTCTTTCCATGAGCACCCTTTGACGCTCCCCGTTTTTTTTTGTTTTTTTTTTCTTTGCATAAATGGAGACGACAGATAAAGGCACTTGTCTGGAAATCAATTGCATTAAAATACAAAAGAAAGCCAATCGGCGCTTCTCTTTGCAGAAAGCGGAAATCGCAGTGGCCCCACTTACCATCACTTTGGTTCGAGAAGAGGTGATCGACTTCTCCAAGCCTTTCATGTCTCTGGGAATCTCCATCATGATTAAGAAGCCTCAGAAGTCCAAGCCAGGTGTTTTCTCGTTCCTGGACCCGTTGGCATACGAAATTTGGATGTGCATCGTGTTTGCTTACATCGGAGTCAGCGTGGTGCTGTTTTTGGTGAGTTTTGGGGGATGAGGAGGTCATGTTAGATTTATTGACAAATATTTATTGTTTTTCAGTTAGTTTGTGAGCCTATATAATATCTACAGAAATTCTGAGAAACATTTTGGGATTGTTAGCAATATCATATTTCAAATATGAATACAAGAATTAATTGTTCACGCATCTCAAAAATACATTTTTAGGATGGACTGAAAATGCATTATAACCTTAAGTGACCTCTGAACTTTTCAATGCACATTTTCATCTGTTGAACTTTTAAGTCCTAACATTCAAAACAGGTGTTTTTTTTTTTTTAAATCCACAAATGAACAAAAACTCCCCCCGGTGCAATTATAATTGTTATTCAAATGGTCTTTCATCATGCTCTTCACATTTTGATATAATGAGACCATGAAAAAGTGGCCATGAACAAAAAGCAATATAATATGAGTAACTAGGAATGGAAATATTGTCCTGAAATGTTATCAATAATGCACTACCTTACAGTGAAACACAATCCTTTTCCTGTACTTGAGTGACTTTTGTTCGGTCTCAGTTCTGTTCTTGGCAGAGTGCTGCTGATTGCAGAAACTGCCGCTCCTCTAAATGTATTCTCAAAACCAAACAAGAAGTCCTGTAATATTTCTTCACATTTGTTAACGGCCTCAGCACATACATGTATACTGCGCTCCACTGAATCTTATTCTAGTTTCCCTATATTGTCTGCTACTGCTACTAAAGACGTTTTCCCGCGTTGTGTCAGGTGAGTCGCTTCAGTCCGTACGAGTGGCACGCTGAGGAACCAGAGGAGGGCACCACAGAGCCGGGCCCCAACGATCAACCACCGAATGAGTTTGGCATCTTTAACTCCCTGTGGTTTTCACTGGGGGCCTTCATGCAACAAGGCTGTGACATCTCGCCGCGGTGAGTGTAGAAGATGCCGAGTGTGCTTGTGTGTGTTTGCATGTGGGGGAATACCCCTCCTAGTTCCTTACTTGCTAAAAATACACATCTATTTTAGTCAAGAGCCGCATCTGGCTGCATATAAAAAGCTCCAGCCTCTTTGGGCATTAAACACACAGTATGCAGTATGGAGCTTCCTGTTTCACAATAAAGCACATTCTTGTACTGCTCCCAGGTCTACGGTATATGGTTAATTGTACCTAAAACTCTTGTTTTGTCTTAGTTTTTTCAGTTCTTATTTTATGACTGCAAGTTGGAATCAAATAATTCAATCATTTCAAAACAATTCACCTTATAAAGTAAACATTTTAACTGCAGCATCAGAAAAGACAAAGAGGAATACGCACAAGTGTCCCAAGTGTTGAGTCATCCAGGCACAAGATGTGTACTCAAGTAGACTGAGCTTGTGATACAGACTGTTGACAATGCCAAACACTTTTCTCACTTTAGCACTGACCTGGGCTGCACCTCTGCGACACTGTGTGAATATGTGCAAATATACACACACCATAAATGTGAAATGCGGAAGTCTAAAAGGAAACATGGGCACGCAGTCCCTCGTCTTTGTCTATATGGTTGAGCAAGGGTGGGAGATTTCACAGTTTGCTAGGTGTCCGTAAATGTTTAATGAACCACCGAAGAGGCAGAGTCCAGCTGTATTTTTAGAATATTTATGTGAAAATGGCATTCTATTATTGATAACCTGAGGATGCAGTTTATTGAAATATTCATGGACGTCATCCTGAAGACCTTTAGAGAGCAAACCTGAGGAAAGAAGGAGCTGCAGGGAGGGCTTGATGACAGACCAAATGTCAAAACAAAGTAAGACGGTGACAGGTTAAATGCCTGCTAACCCTCCAATGGAATTAAAATGTGGCTCATTATAAAATTATGAAATAATTTTAGCTAACAGGTCCAAAATCCTGTTCATGGGAAATATGCACGGTACAGGATTGGTCCCAGCCAGTCTCAGGACACATCACAAGCATTCACTCTCACATTCGCACCAAATGTAGTCTTCTGTCAAGCGCTAATGCACGTTTTGGGAATGTGGGCGGAATGGAAGCCGCAGAACACGGAGAAATGCACAAGCACAAGGAATACATGCAAACTTAACCGCGGAAGGCCAGAGTCAGCATTCAAACCGCAAACCACGGACGGAGTCCACTGTACTGCCTGCGTCTTATATACAAAACATTTCTTAAAAATCAATTACGGCAGAAACGGGTCCTCGAGTAAATTCAAACTGCTGTATGAAAAGATACTCGAGGCATTTATTCTGCTTATTTACATTTCCCTGCAGGAAGAAGTCATGTCATACATGAGAGTAACACGCCTCCAATGTCGAGGTTTCATTTTCAAGCTGTTTCTGGTAGCGCAAGCCACGTTAGCCGTGCTAGCAGCACTCAAGTTAATAGCCCTAAATGACTTCGAACACTTTGATGCTGACAGCTTGATTCAGTTGCCGTTCCTACTGATCACTTTTTAATAAACCAGACTTACTCAAGTGTTGTTTAAAGCGGCAATAACGCTACTGGGCTTCTGACGTCACTTTGACTCATAGAGCAAAAATGATGAGGAGAGATTGATTTAAATTCTCATTAATGTTTATAGAGAGGAAAATAATTTACTACTATGCACAGTTTAAATTTAAGTATAAAATGTTGATCAAAAAATGAAATCCAGTTTGGCTGATTCATATTAAGTGGAATTGTGTTTTGTTTTGTTTTGTTTTTTGTCTTCTGAATCTTTAACCAATCAGAAGAAATATATTTTTATTTGCTTACCCGATTATTCGACTTCCCAGTAGGCTTTTCCAGATACAATAATAATGGATTGTTGCAGCCCTGAAATCCATTCTGACCCTCTTGTTCGAATTTGTTTGAAGCATTTCAGAGATGGGCACTTGAACCTTTTTTGACAGTCAGTCTCGCTTCCTCCGGCCGCAATCTTGGTACCCCTCGGGCCTCGACCCTCCGGCCTTATTCATAAAAAAAATTGTCGGCCTCCAACCCCATTCCGGCCAACCCCCCTCAGAGTCTTTTCATTTCGATATTCATAAGAAAGCTAGACAGACATTAACAGATAAAGATCAAGATTTTTCTTGCCTGAAGACACAAACTCCTTCTTCAGTCAACATTACTAGCCGCACTAAAACGAATGGCCTTCTGTCTTTGCAAACTTTTTCCCCTTCAGGACTCTTTTTCTTCTCTGCTGTGTTTTCACACCTGGTTTAACAGCCACCGCCGTATTTCACATTTGGCGTAATGAACAAAAGTTGGCTCTCCAACAGACCCTTCCAGCCTTCTCTTTTGCTCTCATTCTCTCTTTTGTCTCTCATTCCTCGCTCACCAACAGCTGTCTTCTCCCCCTCCATCCCACTTTGTGCAAATGACATGTCAATTCCAACCACAATGCTAAAAAATACCGGCGCCATCTGCATGCGTCTACGTTCGGACTCCAGCATGAAGTGTGCCTGACAACAGAGAATACACTTCACGCACATGCAGAATAGCTTTTCGTGCGAGTGCACAACAAACGCTCAAAAACTCTCCATTCTCTTAGCGTGAGTGTGCGCGTGTCTTTGTGTGCAGCTGTCCTTGCGATAAGGCGATACTTAACATGACGTTGGCGTTCATCATCGAAATTGTCCGGCCTTGTCACCTCCAATACAGCACAACTGCAATGCAGAACAGGATTATTGCCGTTATAAATGCCTGATTAGAATCGGACAAAAGGACAAAGCTGCCTCATATCTACTTATTTATTTTTTTAACTCATTCTGTCAAAATGACAAATAGCACAAAGACTAAAACAAATTATGAAAATTCAAAATATTGTTTTGAAGAATTAAAAAAAAAATTCAAAACCTATTGAAAATATCTTTGAGGGTAGTTACCACATTGGTAGAGCAGGATGAGTAATTGATTTTATTGAAAAATTTGAATTTATGTAAAAGCCTTTATTTAGGCTTTGTGTGCACTGACATGCACTATGGTCTAATAATTTTCCATGACTTTTCTCATGAGACGTCTAAACAGCAATTTAGCCATGGGCTCTGATCAAGAAGCAAACTCATGTCATTTGCATAAAAGGCAGCAGAATGGACCACAATACTGCCGGTACAAATTATTAAACATTCAAATTGTTAATTTAACACATTCACAACCAGCCAAGTAAAAAAATGGATATTTGACGTCTTTAGCCGTCAATGGCAGTAAATGGGTTAATAGGGTTGCGTGTGTTTACATGTTGTCTTTTTTCATCACAAGAGAATAAACTTATTTTCACATGATCTGTAAATAAAATATATTTATTTCTATGACTTCTGCGAAAGTTGATGCAAGTTAAAACTTGGGGCATGTGGAAACACTTTCAAAGCTTGTTTGGTATCAGGAGAAATCCATCAAATCCCTCGAGTGGGGAACAACCACAGAGCAAAACTTGTTTTAATTCATATAATGTCACTTGCTTTGCTTTCAAATCAGTAATGGGACATTTTTTAATAATGTTTTATTTTAAGCTTCCATCCCCAACCCTGTTTCGGAGTTATTCAATTAAAAGTTCAAGAGGTTTATGTGAGGTCATCATGTGAAAAATTGCTTCTACGATGCACGTCATCACCAACTGTCAAGCAAAATAAAAATACATACTTACTTATATTCAACATTATTTTGTGTTGATTTTCACACTGAATGAGACGGACAAATACCTGCTCAAATGTACCTTTTAAATATTAGTTAGGAGTTTTCATTCTACTTGTACATCTGCAAAAATAATGAGGATAGAAATAATCTAAACTAATATTAAAATTGCTGTTCAACCAAAAGGCCATTATCTGTTATCCTGAACTTTCTTCATCACTTATGTCTCTCTTTGACAAGTTGAAGGTGTTATAATGCTTGAAATTAGTCTGACTATTCCTACAACTGCCAGAAAGCTGCAGAAGTGAAAGTACAACTCCAGCAAATCCCTCTAAAATTTCACAGTTTATTTTTAAGCATTAAAATAATCTAATGATCCGTGTCTGGGTCTTGGTCTAGGTCTCTATAATAAAAAGTGGCTGGCTCTGATATTGAGAATTGCTGTGTTACCAAGTTTTATTATAACAGTTTATTCCGTTAAGACTGCAGTTTTTATGAAAGTTTATAAACATCTGACCTTAGAAAACATTACGTGCAACGAGTCAAACAACATGTCATGACTGCCCACTTGCTTTCATGGTTGCTAAGCGACAGGAGCAGTGTAACAACTGAGAGAGCTGGACTGTCTGTGATAAACTTCCTGATTAAGAAGGCAGACTGGCAATCTAAAAGCGCTGCAACTAATGTTAATATATTAGTTATATCAGTTTAATATTCGATTAATCTATTGATTATTATGTCAATTAATTGATTGATCAGATTTGAAAAAAACATGTCATTTCCATCCCTTTATTCAAAAACAGGACATTGTTTCACGTTGACTGTGCAGAAAATGCACACATTATGATCCAGTTACTCATGTGGTCTGTTCCGGAAAATGTGCAAAAACACATAGATAGATAATCTGGATGCTATCATGGGGGACTACAGAAAAGAGATAATATTTACTGCTGAGGAGTTGAAATGAGTATCGATTAATCTACTCTGAAATGTAATTATAGATTACAAGATCAAATACTTGTCGAATTCAGCACGGTAGGAGACTAGTTAGCAGGTCTGCCTCACAGTTCAGAGGTGCAGGGTTCGCCTGCCTGTGTGGAGTTTGCATGTTCTGCTCGTGCCTGCGTGGGTGTTCTCGTGGTTAATGGGACACTCTAAATTGGCTCTAAGTATGAGTGTGAGCGCCGGTGGTTCTTTGTCTTTGTGTGCCATGCGATTGGCTGGCACCCAGTTCAGGATGTAACCCGCCTACTGCCCGAAGATAGCACCGGTCGGATCCAGCACGCCCGCAACCCTCGTGTGGAAAAGCGGCTCAGATAATGGATGGATGGATTACTTCACGATTAATCGTTACACCTCCTCTGTCTAATACATGTATGGGCAAACTACGGCCCGGGGGCCACATGCGGCCCGTTAAACTTTTTAATCCGGCCCGCCGAACATGAAAAAAATTAAATGAATATACCTTGTTAATGTTTTATTTTCTAAATACTGTAATTTTTATATATATATATATATGTACATATATATTGTTGTAATGCTTTTTGTTCACTTTCATTTAAGATTACAATTTTTTTCTCCGATGAGGTGAGGTTACCAAAAAACTCCCTCCCTCTGCTCCTGGTCTGGCCCCTCTGTCAAATTTTAGAACCCATTGTGGCCCGTCAATCAAAATGTTTGCCCACCCCTGGTCTAATATTAATAATCTACTGACTCACCTTGAGTCAATGCACTCTTTTGTTGTGCCTCAAGATTAAGATTCGCTCCACGATTGTCTCACCCTAATCTCATACATACGACTACCGCAAGAACACTAAGATTCATGAAGCTTGACTCACTGTTTAATGCTGCAAGGTCTTAAGATATTTGGACAATGACGGAGTTTTTCATGATTAGGGCTTCATGCACCGCTACAATTCTTTTGAAACCGAAGCGTTAATTTAATAATATTGCAGTGATTTTCTTTTTTTTAGGAATTCCAGGCAATTCAGTGCGCCTTTACTTTTCAGTTGCCCAAGAGCGCGTATGGACAATTCACATGTAAATGTATGAATAACAATCACATTTTAAACTTGGTCCAAAATTCAGGGGGAGTCTGAAGTCCACGGACATTACCAAATTCTGCATGTGATGCTGTTCAACCCTATGCCTTGACCTCTCGATAAAGTTTTGAAATTTGTTGAATAGTATTTGTACAATGTTGCAAATACATGCACAAACAAAAACAAACATGACCTAACATGACCTCTTTGGTAGCAGTAATATTAAGTAGTGTGTCGGCCATGTGCATCTATTCCATTTCTCCACCACCCCGCAGCCTCCACCGTCAAGATCTTGAACAAGCAGGTCACAGGGAGCACATAAGAACTTTTTTTCCCCAAGTTTGAAACATCTGCCATGACCATGAGCTGCTCATATTTTCTCAGGCTTGCTCCCCATTGAGATATAAATGTACATATCTGGTGGACATCAGCATATTCAGGCTGACATTTACAGTGGAGCTGAAAGTAATGTAAGGTAAAAGACCTTCCAAAGAAAAGGTTTTCATTGCTTGAATGCAAACATCTTAGAGCTAATCCTTATTTAATAAAACGCCTTGTGCTCACTCAACTGTTTCCTGACCTTCTGTTGTGTATTCTCAAATGCAGCACTTTCCGTTCTTGTAACCTTCATGAGCATCTTTGGGGAAACAATATATGACACGTGCTGTTGAATATGTGTGCGCGTGTGAGTGAGAGTCGGTGTGTGTTGTGTATTGAGTTGCCATGATTGGTATGCGGCTTGCGTCCCTCGCTCCCTGCTGCTGCAGTCATCTCTGCAGTCTGAGTATTACACTCACTTCTATTCAGGTCTTTTACTCTCACTCTATAGCCTGCACCGTCTATATTTGTCTATCTTTGGGAGAGATCTCCCCTTTCCAATTTTACATTCCATCGCATCCAATCTCTCCATAAGATTTCCTTATCTTCCTTCGTCGGATCTTTTCAGGGCCGCTCATGCTGATCCGTTGTCTAATCCTCGACTTAATTAATTAACTTTCCATGAAAGGACTGTCTGTGTGGTGGCGCATATGCAAACACAAGACACACACACACACACTCCTGCACCTTTGTGCTCACATGCACAGCGGTGAGTGGCAGGATACATGAAAGCATGAACACACAATGGCCCATATTATCCGAGTGACCTTGAGAAGACATTTACACCACCCGCCTGTCATCTTTAGGTTGGCACTTGTCGGGTGTTAATGTCACTGATTGGCAAGGTCACTGCAGGAGAAGTTCAGCGGAAATGATGATGGGCAGCCAGGTGATGGGACTGCAATTGTTAGCATAAACGGCAGCAAAGTGATGGTGATGAGGAGGAGGGTCTAGGAGGAGTGCGGCAGAGTGACGTAAACTGATCACAAGAAAACATTTCAGAGGAATTGGATGTCTTTGTCAATAAACATCTGAAATTACAGCCCTCGTCTGTGCTTGCTGCTGGCTCCGGCTACGGCGACAGTTCAGTGTTTGGTGTGCGGGTGTGTGTGTGCGTGCGTGTGCGCATGAGTGCGTGTGTGCGTAATGTATTGAGTAAACGGCCCCGGGTGGCCTGAATACTTAATGAGTGCAACAAATCCATCTAATGGAATGACTAACCAACTACAGTGGTGCACTGGATCTTACCAACTCAGATTGGGCACAAGGTCACCAATTAAAATCCACTTGTACAGACTGTATATCACTGCAATTCACTAATAATAGTTTTTGGGAGGTCCTCTAAAAGAGCCATCGCTTCATTAACTGCAACTCATCTGTAGATGTACCACGTCTTACTTCATTATCGCTTGTTTCCTCGCTTTGTATTATTAGGGTCAATTGCCAGGTGTTTGTCGCCAACATTAATTTAGTTTGTTGATTGATGATTTGATTGTCCATTGCTCGGTGTGCAACAGGCCTGATGTTTTTGAGGCTCAACACCTTTTACAAATACAGTTTAATGCCATGGAATTTTGTTCCAACAATATCAATGTCTGATTATAAAAAGAAAGGTCTACCAGCTCCTCACATTTCCAAACAAGTGGCAACCCCAAAAATCTGGGAAAAAAGGATAAACGCCAAATCTGGAAAAAGCCAGGAGAGACCAATAAAAAAAAAATGTGCTGGAAAGTACGTCGTCATCCACTCATAACAATCTATGATATTGATTCAGAACCTTTAGTCACGATTACCATTGCTTTGCCAGACTTATGCCTCTTTCAGTCCACAATCGTATAAACTTGAAGCTTCTGCTCTGCTTCTTGATTGTATCCAAGTGACAGTCGAGCTGCTACGTGGCTCACTGGCAGAGGTGCCCTCAAGCCTTACAAGTCCAAAATGAAGATGTCTTCAAGCGGACTGAAATGAGAGTGGAAAATGTTGCACCAAGTTGACGCCTCAGTGCGTGCCACAGAAATGATTTGGCTTTTTTGCATTTCTCCCATTGTTTGAGAAAATGCCGTTCTCTTGGGCAAAGTAGATGGTCATGCTTATAGAGTAGGAGGGCTCGAGCTAAATCTTTAGAAATGCATTTATATGAAAATAATACACTACTGTTGGGAAAATAATATTGACAAAGACAAAATGGAAGAGACTACATAGCGGTGCATGCAATGCATACATTTAAATGATTTGGTTCCGCATGCTGCCTAAAAATACTGTTGTGGCGCATGCAAAGGAACAACGTTCCCTCGTAAAGTGTCATGTGCAGGAAAATATGTAAGAATAATAAAAAAAAAAAAAAAAAGAACGAGTCTTCCATTAATCTTCCACACACAGCGATTGGGAAGGCATTCCGTTGGCCATCGTAGATGATACATGACCCGCCATACAGAATAAGTTGCGCGTTGCATACCAACACGCACATTCACAGCGTCAGATGAATGTTTTCCAACTCGCTTCATGTGAGGAATCAAGGACTTCACTCACTGCGCTCACCCAGCAACAGACAACGCACACGCACACCTCGTCACATGCATGCAAGTGTGCGCTCCGTCACATTCTTATCTGAATGAAGCACACTCCGTCGACCTCCAGGAGGTAAACATCGTCTCTAACTTGGTGCAAGGCCAAATGCTGTTTAATAACCATCTCCTTTTTTCATGTTCTCCTCCTCTCCGCTAGCACACACAAACAAGTCAAGGGCAATGCATTCGTTGCTAGACAAGTCATTTATCTATTTTTCTAAAGGACATTTTTACTGTACACCTCACAAGATAGAAAAGCACTTTAAATGTTAAGATTGCATCAATTTCTGATCTTGACCCTAAGCGGCGATTCATCTGGCTGCCTACGATTTTTGTCATCAAATGTTTTCTTGTCTTTGACTGACGTGACAAGTAAAGACATCTCTGCAGGTCTGTGGGGGCTGAATCATTTTTGGAAGCTGTCAGAGATGAACATTACTCTGACTCAATCACAGATTCAATTCATGAAGGTTTTATTCACATGCTGACAGAGACAGTATAGATCTGTCATGCAAGGGCGTCTTTTTAACAGTTTGCGTTGTTCGAAGAAAGTCCCAGCTGATTTGCATACAAGGCCGCGAATATAGAAAAGCTACTTTACAAAAAACAGTGCAATTTAGCAATTTGGTTGACCTTAGCAACTTTTCCAACTGCTTCAGCAACTTTTTTTCTTTTTTTATTTTACTAAGTTACTTAAGAGTTGAATTCCCGCTAAGAAACAGAAACCTCATGCTGTTTGTTTTGGATTTGACCCCAAATCTAAATTTTCCTGACAAAATATTCAGATTGTACCTGAGAGATCATGATAGGGCCTTGTATCTCTGCCAATTATATGCCTGTCATTAAAAGCCATAACCATAATTTCATACAGATATTAGCTTTCTAGGCTAAACCTCCAAATGAGTGATGAAATGAATGGTGCATTTTTCCTTCTTTTGTCCTTCCATATAGATAATTGCAGCTAAATGGACTGCTTGGAAAGAGTTCGAGCGACGTTCCTTGCACACAATTCCAAGGCCTTTAAATGAGAAGAACTTCTGTTTGTTCACAGTTCACTCCTCTCTCTCTCTCCTAATGCAGAAAAAACAATTTGATGCAAACAAAGAGAGAATTGCCACTTACGTTGATGTGCTTGCTCTCAATTGCGAGATAGTGAGAGTAAACATGGAGGAAGAGAAAAGAGGGTGTGCGGGTTAGAAGGTGGCTGAGATAACAATCAGTTGCATGAAGTCTTTGTTATTGTTCATACTGAACTGGTTCTGGAGATGAAGAAGAAGAAGTTTTCTTCGCAATAATGTGCCCACAGTCATGAACGCAGAATTGGTGAAAATGTTTTGCAAAAATAAAGTAATAATTAAGCCTGCCTGTTTTGTTTTTTTCCCCTCTGCTAATCCCCATCGCTCTTGTTCTCATGTATTTTTCTATCCCCTTAACCTTCACACTTCCTCGGTCCTTCATCATCTGCCTGCAAACATCTATCTCAAATACCCTTCCTGATCTCTTCCTTCTGTTGCGCCCGTCCTCCTCTTCCTCACCCTTCCCACTCATTTCCTTTGCGCCACACTTCCTCTCTCTCTCTCTCTCTCCCGCTCTCTCTCCCTCCTCCACCTCCATCTGTCTTCTCTCCAGGTCTCTGTCTGGACGTATTGTGGGAGGTGTGTGGTGGTTCTTTACCCTTATCATCATCTCGTCTTACACAGCCAACCTCGCTGCCTTCCTGACTGTGGAGAGGATGGTTTCCCCCATTGAGAGTGCAGAAGACTTGGCCAAACAGACAGAGATAGCCTATGGGACACTGGACTCAGGTTCTACTAAGGAGTTCTTCAGGGTACGGTTTTAAAACCCTTGGTTTTTTACTAAATGTGATTACAAAACACATTTCGGTATTTTTGAAAACATCACGTCTTGCGTTTACCATATTCCTTTTTAGATAAGCAACACAAGTCTCCTCTTTCTGCCATAGCGTTTTCAAATTGCGTTTTTGTTTTCTTACCATATTTTGAGAATTTATATGGATGGCAGTGTGTCTAAATCAAAAAGAGAACTAAGCTATGTGATGTTGAGAAGCAAGATTTTATTTCAAACACATTATTCAAAACATAATATGCCTGTATCGAAGGCCGCTTTCAGACTTTGCAGTGTCATACACAAAGCCGAGCAGAAGAATTCAGCTCTGACTGTAGGCAGGACGATGACAAATGAGCGTATAAACTGATTTATTCCACTCCAGGTGGGTGTTGAAGAATAAATCGAGGGTCATTTCCAGAAATTTCAGTGGGGAAAAAAAGCATTGTACAAATGGCTCTGAACTGTGCCTAGCTTGAAACTAAATTCTTGCTTAAGTGTTAAAGGCAGTTTGCTTCTTTCTGTTGATCGACAAACCGCTGTGACCTGATTTATTACGAGTGCTTTCTATAAAACAATGTATGCCTTGAATTATGGAGGGAAATGCAAAAAAGTGCTACCCGGAGAATAAAAGCTTTTATTTTCTCAACCTGGCACACCCCGGAGGAGGGACCACAATGAAACGATGATGTCTGGTTTCCTTATAGTGGCACAGATTGGAAAATTAAACCAAACATGAAAACTACCGGTAAATACGGCAGTGATAACATTCCAGCTCAGACACAATTGGTGGAACTCAAGGGGTGGAGCTGATTCACTGACCAAGATCAGGCTAACTACACAAGGGGCAACTATTACCGTACTCTTGAGTAGCACGACACAGACAGCACACAACCACTGTAGAGAAGTAAACAGTGGAGCGGGTCATCAAATTGATAGATGACAACAGAGAGAGCAGCAAAAAACACCTGAAGCCATTTTCATACGGTATCAGTATCAAACCGTAACAATATCTATCTATTGAGGATCTGGCATGGTTCCTCATTTCAAAGACTTCCATTTTGAAATCAACCCGCGGTTTATAAAGTATTAATTTGTGCCAATGGTCAGCAAAACTCTACGTATGAGAAAGGGAACAGGAAGCAGCAATGTGCTGAGACAGCTGTGACATTTAACATCAAGTTAAGTTGGGAACGGCTCCAGCTCACAAGTGACCCTGAATGATAAGATGTTGAAAATTAATGAGTGAACAGAGCCTGGTTTGAAATTTGAACAGTTGCATTGCACGTTGCGGTACATCATGTTCACACCAGTACTGCAGGTGTTTATTATGCGCATTTTAAATTGGTTGCGTTATGCCAAATTGCTGGAGGAGAAAAAGCCATGTTTGGAATTCTAAGAGGATTTTTTTTTTTTTTTACAAAAATCTGATCAATTACCATATGTTTTTCTGTGGCCCACACCCCACACCTTCACAAAATTTAGTGGAAATTGCTTGCGTAGTGTGTGATTTACACCGGCAAAAGTCATGCAAACGTGAGAAAGAGCACTTTATGCTGAGTGGAGTCATGATAAGAGTGGACACGGACACGGTAGAGAGAGGCGGCGTGCAGATTAGTGACGGAGAGAAGCCCAAGTTTGGCTTCGCTCAATCACAACTTGCCGGTAATGACAAGAATTGTCGCAAAGTCTCGAGGGGGAAAACACTAAATGGGCTCTGTCACGTCGTCATGCTCTGTAACATTCCAAAGAGCTTTGTGCTCGTTATGTGTGTTTATACACCAACTAACAGATCTAAAAGAGATGTGCTGGAGTGAGGATGTTGGGTTGCTTCTCGGATGGGAGGGGGCACGTGGGGGGGGGCTATCAGAGCAGACAGTTTGTGCTTCTGTGAACAGCTCTGGCATCATCAACATAACGAGCAGGATGAAATCTGTGGAGGGTGAAAAAGCAATTTACTCCCCCACAGCTGAGGGGGATTCACCACCACCATTAATTATCTGTGTCTGTTTGTGTGACTACATGAGTGTGTGTCTGAATGAGCGCACATGAGCATATTCATATGCCTATGGATCCATGCGAGTGTATGCGCATGAGCCTCATCCCCTCCTCTGAGCGTCGGTGTATAATTAAATGTGTTTTTCAAAGTGCGGATGCTTGAAGGTGAATTCAGCATCCATTTCCTCCTTCACCGCCTCACTCATTGTTCAAGAATCTGGAAAGAGCCACATCACATTGTCACACATCTTCCCCCACCAAGCTGCGGTATATTTGCACAGTCATCATAGCCGCATCAACCTCACGCATACACCGACAGGCCAAGTCATTATAATCACTTGCACATGTGTAATAAGGTCCAATTTAAATGAGGTATCACATTTGTTGCTACTTTGGGATACTCATAGTCAAAAATGACAAAAAATAAAAACAAAACTTGTGCTTCTAATAGTTGTCTAGAGCTACTCCAGCTCCCTCCCACATTCTGAAAACATGCATGGTGGAATTATTGAAGGCTCTAAATTACCTTTGCGTGTGAATGGTTGTTTGGCTGTATGTGCCCTGTGATTACCTGACAATTAGTCCAGGGACATCAGGACAAGATTTTCATCCCATTGGGCTCCGAGTCGGCGTTTTTGTGGTCTGTAATCTATTGTAGCACCATACTTTTAAATATTTTGTGATTATCTCTATTGAGGCAGATTTTTTAAATTGTGTGTTATTATTCTGTGACTATTTTGCATAGCTGGGCACTTGACCCTTTTTTGCCGGTTAGTCCCCCGACCTCTGGCCGCGATCTTTGTACCGTTCCGGCCTCAACCCTCCGGCTTTATTCATCAAAAATTTAAATGTATGCATGAAACTTAATAAGAATAATCTCATAAATGTTAGGTTGCTACTTCCCAGATTTTATTTATTGCAGAGATGGTCTGGAATGTAACCCTTGTGACAAATGATGGATTTTTGTACAAAAAAACCCCCCCACATATTTACTGTAGCTCTATAAGGAGCTGGTTGATACAATAAAAATATGTATCGACTCAACTTGAACACGGAGATGGAGGAAGACGCGTTGTTGTTAAAGAGTTGTTAGTGTGAAGGTTGAGTCTTTCATAGATTTTGGAGGGTAAACAAAATCATAAAAAGAGAAAAAAATGGAAGAAAGGTAAGAGGAGGGGTCTGCTGGTGCTCTTGGATGTGAGTGACATTGTGGGATAGGTGTCCGTCACGCACAAGCCGCAGACACAAACTCACACCTCACTGAATGCAAGTCTCAGTGGGGGCGTCTCGTTGAGAATAACACTATCACGGGGAGTTGCCATGCTTGTGTAGCATGACGCCTGCGCTCGCTGTATCCATTAGGACAGCTAGTCCGTATAAACAATTGGGGTCATCATCATTGGCGATCACTTGAAGCCAGTATGTGTGTCTTCAGGTGGCTGGAAAGGCCGGTCCTTAATCAACCATTGCAATGGTGACCTATGGATGTGGTTCTCAAGGTTGTTGTCGTTTGGGTTTGTGGTGTCGTTTTGGTGGTGGTGGATCTCTCCTTCCTCTGGTGCCTCTTTGCTTTTGTGGCACAGTGAAGGTCCGCTTCTAGCTGTACTGTACCGTAATGGTAATGCTCCGTAATTCTCTCAAGGTCTGCCCCATCCCAGGCGTTCAGACTAAAGTGACACTTTTAAGGTGAGTTTTAATGATGTTTTTATTCCGCTTCTTCTGTCTCCCTTGGGTGCGCTGTCCTTCCTTCAACTGACCGGAAATCATTTGTTCCGGAGTTAGTGCCATTTATGGTCATGCTTCCGATGTTAGCTTACTTAATAAAAATGATGTTGGTTGATTTATATTCCCAGTTTATTTGGAGGATATTGGAGAGACATTGTAAGTGATATTCCAGCTATCAGCCGTATAGAGCTGCTGCTTGATACACTGGATGTTTGTTTTTGGTTTGGATGTCCGCATTCTCAAAAATTCTTCCTAAGCCTGGCAAAACCTGCGCTGACAAATGTTATATGATGCATTAAAGTCAGCTCTTGTGGAGAGAAGACTGCCAAAGCTAGGCGAAATGATCCACATTTTTTAGTAGGTTGTTGTCCAACATACTGTAGCTCATGGAGGCCTGGAGCGGTTTGGCAGGAGTTGGAGCTGGTTGGTCGAGAGTATTTTTTCTTTTTTATGATGATAATGTCAAGTCCCAGGAGTCGCTGAGTTCTGACAAAAACATATTTTAAAGATCCACTTCAGGGTTAGCAACACAGGCATTATCATCAGATGATGGTGGATGTGAACACAACTTTGGAAATCCACTAAGAGTGAGGAATTGAGAGTCTACAAAGACACAAATGTGGCTACACATGAAGGAACTCACATGACACTGGTACCCATTTTAGGTCAACACGCAAGTTTAATATGAGCCAACAAAAAGAATTACCTGGCCTTTGAGATAATAACGTTCCGTTGTTTGTCAAAAAAATATCTTCTGTTTACCATCTCTTGCAGCTATAAATTAAGAAATTGATTAAAAGCACCTTTCAGTGATTTCACAGCTAATGCTTAAGTTACAGTAGAGTCAATCACACATAGCGTTCTGATTAATGTTGTGTTTCTGGGCTATGCAAAAATGATAGATTAATTGCCAATTAAAATATTTGATAGTTGCAGCTCTAAAATAAATGAAAAAACTAAAGCTAATCTGATAGGATTTGGAATCGGTATCGGCTGATCTCACGCACGGATGGTCGTTTCAGAATCAGCAGCCTAAAACTTTAATCGGAACACCCCTGGTTCACAGGTATGAGCAGCAATAATCTTTGTGGGATATAATCAATGGCAACTGCAAGGATATTCTAGAGAGAGGGGCACTTGTATGACGCACTATTGTGCCTAATATCAACTTTAACTCTCCTGTTACTAAATCCAATTGTTCCCTTTTGCGAAACATTAAGCAAGACGACACAACTCGCTTTGTAGTTAAATGTCCAATTATTGCCTACGTGAATTAATTTTTGCTGTTTTACTATCGCTCTTCTACGCAGAGATCCAAAATAGCTGTATATGAGAAGATGTGGTCATATATGAAGTCGGCCGAGCCAACTGTCTTCACCAAAACCACTGCGGAAGGTGTGGCGAGGGTGCGCAAGTCCAAAGGGAAGTACGCCTTCCTCCTGGAGTCCACCATGAATGAGTACACGGAGCAACGCAAGCCATGTGACACCATGAAAGTCGGCGGCAACCTGGACTCCAAAGGATATGGAATTGCGACACCCAAAGGCTCACAGTTAAGGTAGGTGGAATAGTGTAACAATAGGAAACAGTAACGACAGTGATACTGTGCTATTGCTGCGATATTCCACCTACCCTGCTGTGCCTTTTACACAATTATTAATGTCATTGCTGTCCGGTGGAAACTTCTTAACTACAAATAAAACCAAAATAATTGATTTTTTTTACCCACACTCTGATGCCAGGGTTAAGCCTCATCAGTGGATGCCACCAATCAAGACAATGCTGACAATTTCTTGCAAAAAAAAAAGTTTTCACCCAGCAGCAACTCTAGTGACATGTTTAAATATCATCATCATATCTCCTCTTGATCACCTTGAGTCCTAATTCCTTAGTTTGTCTCATTGTGTGTGTTCTCTTTGTCACTTATATTTTTCCCATTGTTATGTCCTGTGTCACTTTATGTTGCTCCTCCTTTACACTTGTTTCTTCACAGGGTCACCTTCCAGGTAACACTGTCCATGTGTCCGCTGTCTTGTGTCTGTGTTACTTCTAAGCAAAGGCATTGTCGTGATGATCATTATAATGATGATGAAGCCGACTGTGAGGAGGGGCAATAACCTCAGGCTACAGCCACTGCATCCACACCCAAAAGGGGAAATTATAGGAAACAACAATAAAAGGAAGTGACCAAAGGGGCTTTAATGGGGGACGTAAACACAATCAAACACAAACGTTTAACCCTTCTTTCTTTAAAAGTGTAGATATACGTTTTACAGAGATTGACTTGGGAAATCTAAGTCACAAATGTGTTGTTCTTTTTTCCTCTCAGGAGACATTTTATAAACCACATATTCTTGCAGTCCTTTCCCCAATGTGATGGGTGTCTGTTGAGGGGAAATAAGAAGTCAGACAATTCAACTTGTCTCTCGCTAACCTTTTGTCAACTTGTACAAAAAGCAAAAGCAACATGCCCGTCCTATAACTTTCCCCATAAGTGGTGCACATAAGTCCCTCAAATACTAATGGCTTGGATTTGATATGCATATGATAAGCATCTATTTTTTTAGACAGTGAGTGTGTAGTCTTTCCTCCCAGGACTATCTGCAGTTGCATCTTGTTTCTCTCAATAAACCCAAAAATAAATTTATCAGGTGAAAAAAATGTCTGGGAGCATGAGATTGAGGCTGCCTCTCCTCATAGTGTCATGTTGGTGAGGAAGAATGTTCTCTGATGATTATAATCACTGCATTTTGAAGTCTAGCTTAAAATAATGATATGTGAACTGTTTTTCACCCATTGCGCTAATCATCGAATCATAGCTTGTCGATTAGATCACCCCAGAGAACACTGTCTTGATCAATATCTCTGAACTCTCTTTACTTGTGCAAAATTCTCCCCTTCAAATGAACACAGACAACACAATAATTATACCTTTTAAAAAAATTGAATTGTGTACCAATGTTTTTCCAGTTTCCTGCCTTGAGAAAAAAGTGACCCAACTTAAGTGTTTTATCAAAAACCGTCGTTCAGACAAATTTTTGCTTTGACTTGTGAGCGAAAATATAAGGTACTGTTAAAGTAAACTAAAAACTAAGAGAATTACATGTATATTGAATGTAACCACAAAGCTTTGCCTTGTGGCAGACTGTTTAGTCCCATGTTAACAAACAATGCAAACTCTCCCCAGAGGCAAAGTTGCACACGGCGCAATTAATCTTTACATTCTATTATATTATTAATAATTTCATAAAGTAATTAAATACTGTATATACTTAACAAGACGAGCATTATAAGCAGAGATGCGTTGTGATCCACATTATTATTTTAGTTAAACTGCTGCGACTGGACACTAATCACCTATTCACATCTGTTCACAGACTACTATGTTCAGTACTAAAAGACGACAACAGAATGGTTTTCAAAAACTTTGAGACCCATTTTCAAATCCAAAACCCAGTACTATGTCCCTGAATTTTATTTGGAGGTCACAATCCCTTCAGGGGTGTGATAGGAAGCTTGTGGGAAAGTGGATACACACACACACACACACAAGTTGAGACGAGCTGGAGGGTAGTGAAGCTGCAGGAGGGGACACGAGCTTCGTCAGCAGGCTACAACCCCGGTTAACACTCTACAGCAGCATTCTGGCACTCTTGCGCAGATAAAGTTCATCCAGATAGAATTAGCATAAAATACATTTGTAGGAAGAGAGTAAAAGAGATAAAGAGATTTTTTTTCTGGGGTGCTTCCCATCTTCCTTCCAAGCCCTCTTAGTCGTCCTCCCTTTGCTCCCATGTCCCTCACCTTCTTCCACCTGGCACTGGTCCCCATCCAGCTTGTCTGTCTTTCCTTCTATCCTTTGCTCTGACCAAACTATCTTATGTCCCCCCCCCCCCTCCTCCTTTTTTTACTTTAAGAAATGCGGTCAACCTGGCCGTGCTAAAGCTCAACGAGCAGGGCCTGTTGGACAAATTGAAAAACAAGTGGTGGTATGACAAAGGAGAATGTGGCAGCGGGGGAGGGGATTCCAAGGTTAGCCCTCTCTGTCTGCCCTACCCACCCTGAGGGAACGGGGGTCAATCACTGGCTGGGGAGCCTGAGATGGCCCCCCCATCCTTCAGTAATGCAAGCATCTACCCTGGTGAAAAGTTTAGGAAAAGGGCAAAAGTGATGTCCAAAACCTCCTGAGACACCTTCTGCTTTAATTGTGGACTCAAGGTTGCAGCTGTTGTCAACAGTGTGCACCTTTTCCACATGAAAAAGTTCAAAGCCGTTGACACAGGTACAACACTTGAGGTTATTGAAAAAATAAATATTTCTCTAAAAATACACTTTATCAGAAGGCTGTGAACTTTAACCGACGACTATACAAACAGCAACATATTTGACATTTCTTTCTGAAAGGAAAGAGCAAGGTGATGTGGAGGTTCTGTGGAAAGAGATTGAAGAGGACAATTTCCAAGTACTGTACAGGCAGGAATGTTCGCCCTCTTGTGGAGAGAGGTAAAGACAACAAAATGAGAGGACGATGGAAGAAACTGTCTGCTACACAAAGTGACGTATATGCTGCTCAAGTCGCAATTAAAAAAAAGCATTATTTTTAGTGCTGTCAAGCGATTATATTTTTTTCAATAATTAACCACAAAATATTTCCATGATTTATTGCGATTAATCACATTTTCAACTACAATTTTTTTGAAGGAACAGATATTTACTTGAATTATATCTTGGAATTCATGCAAAATCACCAAATATGAAGTAATGGGAGTGAATGTATAATTATACTATAATTTGATAAAATTACAATGGTACAACAATAAAATTGTCTCCTTAAATTTTTCTAGGTCTGAAATGCTGAATTACCAAATATTTCATGAAGCAACTTTGACAGTGTTAAATTATTTGACACCGCCGCAAGCCAAAGGCAACGCCTACCTGATGTGCATTTCAATCGTACGCATTTATGGTTAAATGCCACGATGGAGTAAAAAGACATGCTAGTTAAAGTGTTGCGTGCCGGATGTACCAAAGTCACAGTCTCTTCCAGTTACCCATGCCTATAGGGGTCCAATATTCCTGTCTATACAATATTTGCGTGTGGTTTGATTAAAAAAAAAAAAAAAAACAGCTGGGGTAGTATGGTTGTGTTACGTGAAGTGACAAAGTTGGGTCCCACTCATATGTCTGTAGCTCGCGTAGCTCCACTCCCCCCAGCCCCTCCTCAACGAGCATACACACATGTACTCAGTGGGATCCATGCTAGGTCACTTGGTTTCAAACTGATAACGTATTTGCTAACGCTGTGACTGAGCTGTACAATGCATATGTGAAAGACTTTAATAACATAAAATAACATGACCTATGATGTTATTTATGTTATTTTTACACGCAAAGAACCCCGGTAAACCTTGCCGTTTTGAAACTGAGCGAAGCGGGCGTCTTAGACAAACTGAAAAACAAATGGTGGTATGACAAGGGAGAATGTGGACCCAAGGACTCTGGAAGTAAGGTTAGTCTCACGCTGCTACAGCCCAGAATGCTAGCCTGAAACTTTCATCCTCAACATGCTCCAGATTACTGCAACTACTGTCCGAGCAACACCTCATTTTGTTTTGTCCCAAAAAAATAAATAAATAAATATATTGTGCACTACATCAGGGGAAAACTTAATTTTAATGTGACTGTTCATGGTGGTGAACCACATTTAGCAAAAAAGCATCAAATATCTCATAACAGATAATCGCTTTTTGTTCAGTTTCTGTAGCAATCTGTGGCAAACTCATTTTCATTGCACTTAGCTTCAGAAATTCAATGCTGACTGTGCACTACCGATTATCATTAGACTATGGTCACGTTCATCTCATTGTCATCTTTGGAAAGGTCAAATTTAACACGAGTTAGTCTCCGTATAAACACACCCAATTGTATTCCAATGTTTATTTTCAAGTGATACAAATACCGTACGTGTACGTTAAAACAAAGACTCAGAGAGCCCGATTTTCCTCTGGTGTCATACAAACCAGATAACCAAACAAAAGTGGTTCTGATTTTTCTTCTGCACAAATGGGCTAATGCTAAATGCGTTAAATAAATGCTTCAATATCACCGCCAACTCTACCGGTAAATCTTTCCTCAAGGAAATTTGGGGGAAATTATTGACGCGGGGATTACATTGAGCTCAACCATCAAAGTTGTAAACGGATTTGAATGTTTTGAAAGTGCAGTGAAATTTCTTCATTGCTGAGATAAATGCCAGCTCTCATCTATTTGAAAGACTGTTCGTTTCAGATGCTCTGACACAATGACACATTGCATGTATAAAAGTGTAGATTGTAGATCTCCTAATAGCTATAAAAGTACTAACTGTTATTGTAGACGTAGAATGTTGTTAGAATTGTTTACGATTGAGCAAAAAAACGCAGACTCATTCCAGATGCATGACTTGATTGTAGCACATTGACTCAATCACAATGAAATGAACTGAAATCAATCACAAGTGAATGTGTCTAACCCGCTGTACCCTCTTGTCTCTTTTCTCCTCACCCCTGCTCACCTTGATTCTCTTCACTCACATTTATTTTCCTGTTTTTTACCTTCTTTGACTTTCTTTCACTCTGATAACCATCGACAACGTCCCCCATCGGCTTCTACCTCACCTCCTCCCCCAACACAACTCCCCCTCCTGCTCTCCACAGGACAAGTCGTCTCAAGCCCTGAGCCTGTCAAACGTGGCCGGGGTCTTCTACATCCTCGTGGGCGGCCTGGGCCTCGCCATGCTTGTGGCGTTGGTCGAGTTCTGCTACAAGTCGCGGGCCGAAGCCAAACGCATGAAGGTGGACCTTAGCCCCCCCCACTGCCCCAGCCCCTCCCCAAGCACCCAGAATCTAGCCACTTATAGGGAGGGGTACAACGTGTACGGCTCCGAGGGGGTCAAGATCTAGGGGTAGGATTTAGAGGCTGCCGTCTAGGTGGGGTCACGATGGTGGTGGTGGTCATCATGGTGGTGCTGTAGTTTGTTGTTTATGTTCATGCCAGAGCCTGTCAACACGGAACCGTGTTGTTATTCATGTGGTCATGAGTACGTGCGGTCAAGCATTGTGGAACCAATGATGATATAGTTTCTTAATGAAAACTTCTTTTGGTTATTTGTTTATTATTGACCGAAAATTTTGAAATATGTTTGGTTTGTTGTTATCCATCTGCTAGATTTGGTTCCACCGTCTTTGCCTGCAAAACAATTCTAATGACATGACAGTGGTGGTGATGCTCATAGCTAATGGCATAACTAGACAACTGCATTGTACTCTTCACTTATAATTAACAAAACAACAGAGCAGGGATGCACAACTCCATTCACACATGCCGTTATGTAAAACCAACAATTTTCTTGTCGAGCGTTGCGGTACAATGGAAGTGCATGTTTTGTTTAACAGCGAGGGCAATGAACCATATTAATGTTGAAATTCACTCACTATCGGCAATAGGGTTTTCGTACTTCTTCCAAGTAATTATTGAAGAAATGTGGCATTTGCAATAAAAAATGCACCTAAACATATGCAATCATAAATAAAAGAAAATTAGATTTCACCATTATATCAAACTCACATTAACACTTCCAGACAATTTGGCGTCCTCAGTGAACCTAACATGCATGTTTCTGGAATGTGGGAGGAAACGGGAGCAAATCCATGCAAGCGTCAGGAGAGCATGCAAAATCTACAAAGCCACGTTTCGGACCCTTAAAGTTTTGAGACTATTTATTGCTTTGTTACGCAACATGTTGAAGATTTTAGACCGATCTTGGCTGTTCCTCGTTAAAATATGATGGCTTCCAGCTAGAAATTAATTATCTTCAGTGTAGGCACCAGCTTTCATCAGTTATTTTCTCACTTTCGCCACTAATGTGATAGAAATCACACCAAGGAAATCCATGTGAGATATTCCTCACATTTAAAACGACTCCACACGATCCGCGAGTATCACCAGGCTATGTAAAAAACTTCAAGTACATTAGAACAACTAATTCAGAAGGGGAACGTTAGCACCTTATGACAACGTAAAGTACTTGTGATCCCCATTCAACCAAATCTGCAAAAACAACTTGTTAATCGTTCATACTGTAAAAGTGGAGCTGTGCATCCCTGTGGTGGACGGACCAAAGAGGTGCTTTTGCCTCATCCAGCCCCGACAACTTCAAAACAGCCCAGCGTTGCTGCAGGGAAAAAAAATGATCAACAAACACTTCATGTAGCACAGCTGCTTAATGATGTTGAAAAATGCCATTTAAATGAAGTCAAATAAATTTAAAAATAAACACACTGATTTAATGAGCGCACAGCAAACTGTATTGTTTGGGCTGTGTTACTACAGTCAGAAAGAAGGCATGTTCAAAAACATCATGGAGTAGTCTGTCCATATGAAGTGCCCCCCCCCCGCCCTACTCCGAGCAGTATAGTCACTTACTCCCTCTCTATAAATCGGAATCCTTGAAATAAAGTCTCACTTTCCTGCTTTCCTTTGTCGTTCTCAAATCCTCACCTTCTAAAAATGATCCCTGCCCACTTTTGGAATCACTTAAAGCCACAACCGACCAAACCTCCCTCACCTCACCCAAAACCGCATGGTCACCATAAAATGCAGATGTCTAAAACACAAATCTTCTGTTTGTTGATGTGTTGCCTGCTTTTACCTTTTGCATTGATCAACGATGCCGGCACTTAATGCAGTGATTGCCCTTTTGTGTGATCCATGGTTTGGGGGTGCATTTACACCAGGAGTTCCAGAGTTTGTTTGTTTGTTTGTTTGTTTTCCCACCCCACAAAAAGCTGAATGACAGCCCCCTACTGTATAAATATAAAAAGAAAATCCTAATTAATCAGTACAAATCAGTCAATTTTTTTTTTGTTTCAAGAAAATGCATCAATAAATCTTTTTATAACAGGGTTGATTGGAAAATCTTCAAGCATAGTCAGCATTAAGCAGCTTTTAATATAATAATAAATCACGCCAAAAATCAACCATTTTCTAAAATGAAGTTGCATTTGCATTTTTTTTTTTGTAAGTACAGGAAAATAGTTAAAAAATTTCAAGAGGGCAAATTCATCCAACCGTAATGCCAATTTTCCAGTGCACTGACTCTACTTGGCCAACCAAGTTCTACTTCCAAGTTACACTTTTCCATTGTCAAAGACAGGTACTATGGGGTACTACTCTTTTTAGTACCTGGCCAGCCAACGTTCCAGGCCAACTACAGTATATGGATAAAATAAATGTCTGTTAGCGGCTCATTATCAGATTCAACTTGATCCGGCTGCTTTATTATATTTCAGTGTCAGCAGCAGTCCATTTAGTTACTTCTTTGTCAGTGCTGCTCAACAACTATTACATGAAAATACAACGATCACACACGAAGGTGAGTGAAGCCAGATAGAGTTTAGCCGAGGCGACTTGATGTGACTGCACCTTCCCAACTTTGTACTTACAATCATACTGTGGTTTCCAAGTAATATGCGTGAAAAGCCATGCATGATTATGTCAAATGCATGCATGTGTGTTTTTCAAGAAATGGCTGCACTTATGGTTCAGTTTTTACATTCACACTTAACCTCTTTCCTGTTCTTCCTCATCCAGCTGTCTTTTTCTGAAGCCATGCGAAACAAGGCCCGTCTGTCCATCACAGGAAGTGTGGGGGAGAACGGCCGCGTTTTAACGCCAGACTGCCCTAAAGCCGTGCACACTGGCCATGCCACCCTCCGACACCCTGGCCTTGCAGTGGTCTCCTCCGGACTGCCCTGAAAACCAAAAAAGATCCGCTGTGCCTTAGTGACACACCAACATGCAGACTCACATTGAAGGATCACGTCCATAATCATCACTTTATCCTCCGATGCCATACATTTTTACATCTTTTCCCGCTGCCTCTGACTTATTGTACTTAAGAAAGTGGAATAGAGGAAATGGGAAATCGCATCGTGAACATTGCTATAGTTGGCTGCAGCATACTTTTTAATTTTGGAGGATTAATTCATACAAACTGATACTAAACGCTGAGCTATAACCACAATCTTGATGATGAAGAAAACCCTCTCATTTTGTCTTCATTGGACAGTCTCGGCCAATAAACAGCACCCCTCAACAGCGCCTTACAAAGACAAACGTTTATGTTGATCATATCGTCACGGCTATTGTCATCTTGCCTGCAAAGTGCCAGGTGTATCCTCCTAGAAGACCAGAAAACTGTAAGCTTGAATTTTTTGGGACAATACAGACTTTGCCATGGAAATTCATATATGGAAGACAACGCTTACTTTTCATGCAGAATGAGTTCTTGCCCTATGCAGCAGGGCAGACAGCCACTACGAAACAGACAAAACCTCCACATTGCGGTATGTGTGGCCTATGTGGGCCCTAAAATACAAACCCCAATTCCAATGAAGTTGGGATGTTGTGTGAATAAAAACAAAATACACTGATTTTCACATACTTGAACTTATATCCAATGAAATGCATCACAAACAGAAGTTATTTCATCTTCAAACTGATTAACTTTGTTGTTGTTTTTGCTATAGTCATGCGATGTTCACTTATTT
Organism: Idiotropiscis lumnitzeri; assembly: GCF_059441095.1. Lineage (NCBI taxonomy): Eukaryota > Metazoa > Chordata > Actinopteri > Syngnathiformes > Syngnathidae > Idiotropiscis > Idiotropiscis lumnitzeri. The sequence continues at coordinate 13,840,182 of NC_142397.1, read as the reverse complement.
TTAATGGGATGCCTGCAACAAGTTCCAAAAAGCTTTGTCGGTGGAATTCTTTCCCATTCTTGCTTGATATACAACTTCAATTGCGCAACAGCCCGGCACCGATTAGTTAGACATGCCATATGATTATAAATGCTGACTTTTGAACTTTGCGCTGATCACAATCCAGATGGTCTTTCTCCTTTTTGGTTTGAAATGTGGACTCATCAGACCACAGCACACATTTTCACTTCGGATCAGTGCATCTGAGAAAAGCTCTGGACCGGAGAAGTCACGTATGTTTCTGGGTTTTGTTTATATATGGCTTTCACTTTGCATGGTAGAGTTTTAAATTACATTGGCCAAGACTGACAATGGTTTGCTAAAGTGCTCATGAAAGTGCCCACGTGGCAATATTCTTTTCTACCTTAATTGTCAGAGTCTTTTGTTGTCCCTGTCCCAGCTTTCTTTGAAATGTGCTGCAGGCATTAAATTGAAATCAAGAAAAAAAAATCAATAGCATTCATCAGTTTGAACATTGGATATCTTGTCTTTTTGGTGAATTAATTGGACATGGGTTGAAAAATATTTGCAAATCCTTGTATTCTGTTTTTATTTAGATTTTACACAATGTTCAAACTTCATTGGATTCGGAGTTGTACATATGGGTTTGTAACAAATCAGTAGTCCTTCATCAATAGTTTAATGACTTACAAAGTAGAAATATGACGAAAACAAAACAATATTGATGGTTCAGTTGTATGTACAGAGATGCAAAGGAACAACTAAACATGGGAAGATGTCAAATGAGCACACAAGATTCATCTGTGGGACCTTATCGACGTTTGCAAATGACCAAAGCGATTCTAAATTTGATCCACAAACTTTAATGTAGTTTTCGATTTATGCTCATGTTTTGTTCTGACAACTCGCGACTGTAGAGTGTGATGACCAGAACATGACAATCTTCTAGACAGAAATTTAGCGGCTGATGGAATGGATGTATTTTCAGTTCAGTGGCTACACTCTTCAGAGAACCACGATGCCAAGTGGCTACATGTTGCCATTGCTACTGTCAAAAAATTTAACAGAATTTTTCCTCTACCAATACCTAGTGTTATAGCCAAATGTTCCTCTCTTCCTGTGTACTTGGTGCCACCTTGTTGAAAAAAGTTTCAGGATAATAAGAATCTCCAGGTGTGGCTGGTCACACACGATAATAGCAATGTATCCTCCAAAAACAGTAGTGGAGCTGATATTTGGTCCGCATTGAAGGATCCTTCAAATTATGGCACGTTTTGATCGATCTTTAAATGCAGGATGCATTGAATTGCGACACACTTAAAGAGCCAATAAACGAAACGCAAGGAAGACCACGAATCAGTAAAGACTGTGATGTATCAGTTGTAATGGTTGTGAATGGACTTGCTCTCGAGTGTTTCAGTGTGTCATATGTATCAACAAATCACAAAGTCATGCTACTTAAATGTACAAATTAATCTTTGCACATTTGCAAACAACTGAGTGTCCCAATGTAGTCGCCCAGGTTGCAAATTCTTCATCGATAATGTGAAAGCTTTGATTAATCTGAACCGTATCAACATGTAGTCTAAATCTTTTTCTCTCGGGTAATAAAAAGTCAGTTCAAGGTGTTATGGAAGGATCATATCGGAAAGTTTGCTTTTTAAAACTGTTGTAAATAACGTGTAGCAAAACTCACAATGTCTTTTTTAAACATGTGAGATAAGAATTCATTGCAATAATGAGTACAAACTAAAATTGCCACTACTTGTAATTAAGATCAAATTGTTTTTATACATCTACATATTATATATGTAAATATATAGCTATACAAAAACAAATGAATATCTATATATACACATATATGTAAAAAATAATCTATGGAGAATATGGATCGGATTGTCAGAGGCCATGGCATACACTCTGTTATATGGCTTTTTTTATATATATATATATATAACTTGATGATATTAATATGCCACAGTTTTTGTGTGTCCCACCCAACACTGAAAGCGCATCTGGCACTCCCACATACACAAAGAGATGCACACACAAACATACAGATACAGAGACACAGGGTCTGGTACTAAAGTTGATTTAATAGTTTCACATGACACCAGTCATGCTCATTGAAATAATAGTGTGACAAATCTGAAAAGAAAAAAAATTGATTTAGGTTTCTCTGCCACATTGGGGAAATAAATATATATCCATGAGAATAATAATGCTCAGTGACGAAGTTTACTTATTTAAATAGCAAACTACGTGAGACTGATTCAACAGTGCTTATGCTGCAGCAATGCAGTCCATTTTGCATCAATAGCAGATTCAACATATCCACACAATCTTGCAGAATTCTTAATAATCATCTTGTGCCCATCATTATCAAATAGGATATTTCGGAGAATACACCCAAAATGTCCCCAAAAAAATTACTGAATCTTTTGTTAAAATGTCTGACTTTCAGTTGTTCCAATTTATGATAGTAATGAATCATTTCCTAAAGTAAACTCATGGCCCCGTGGGTTGATGCCATACTAAACTCAGCAAATGTCCTCCATCCCATATTTTTACTTCAGTTACATCACTGTAAGACACAAATACTGTATCTGCAAATCCCCACATACAAGACTTTTGAAAAAGTGACAAATAACTCAATTAGCACAAATTAAGAGCATACAAGTGAATTGATATTTTGAGGCAATCCAAGTTCCTTCTCTCCTTCATTTTTGCTCTGGTGCCCACCTACCAGCCACATTTAGTAATTCATTTGAAATCTGGCTTTCACAATGTTAACTTAAATGTCACCGTGTAGCAATTCTGCATCAAATACATGTGAGCAGAATTCAGTCAGGCACAGATGAAAGTGATTATTAAAAAAAAACAAAAAAAGTTGGTGTTTACACAATGAAAGGGGCTGGGGAACATTTTCAGCCTGGAATTGTACTGTATGTATGCAAGAAAGAGAATTTTACAATAGATATTCTATATATTGATACTAGATCAATAACCTTGTTCATTTCATGCTTCAACCACAAAAAAAGCTGTCTGCTGGGCTGACATGTCAGCATGACAGATCTTTAGTTTTTGCTTTTACATTTATTTTTTTCTAGTAAACATTAAAGCTGAACATTCTCTTTGTGTGTTTATTTTTCTGCTGCACTGCAAACAGACACGCTCACACTGCATAGAAGGGTTGTAACTGAACTGAGTAGATTGACACCTGAAACTAAATAGTTTCCTCTGTAACAGATTTACTAAAAACTAACTAACTAACACTTTTGGAGCAACACGAAATGCACGCAAGTTAAATGGGGGGGACTAAGTGAGCAATCTATGTCGTGCATATGAGACAGGGTTATGAAGTTAAAATGATACCAAAACCTTATTAACACACAAAACAAGATTTACTCACACCATACGATTCACAAACCAAGTGTGTTTTCCAAATGACTCATTCGCAAACTAATGCATTTTGTTCACATGAGAAATGTAGCTATCAAACAAATACATCCTGCCTTCTAAACAATTACAGCATGTTTTACACAAAATATCCTTCAACTTCAAAAACAGAACAAGCCTAAGTTAGTTACAGAAAAAAAAATCCTCCACGTACAAAAAAAAGCAATTCTATAAACAAGTGAAAAGGGTCATGTGACTTTTGGGACTAATTTTCCGCCTTGCAGATCCACACAAGAATGCCAATTGATCCATACGAAAAGGCTCATACTACTGACTGTAATTCACACTCCACAACAGTAGGTGGTGCTGTTGAATCTTTTTTTTCCCTTTCAATCATTATTCAAGTCCGCCAACAGGAGAACATTTGTTTTTTTCACCAGAAACGACTACAAACTCACCTGCTTCTTAAGGAGGATGTTTTAGGTGAATTTATTATGGGCAAAACAAAATACATAAGTTTGTGAATCATTTTTTTGAATATGCAAAACACACTAAGTTTATGAATTTGGGGGGGGAAAAAATCAATTGGGGCTCTCTCGAATACCTGTTTGTCCTCGCAAACTGGCGTCACAACAGATGAGCTCCATCTAATACTGTTGGACCTTCTCACGAGAGAAACCACGTGTGTCTTGTTTTTTTTAATTCACTTATTAATTATCTTCACCCCTGAGGCCCCAAGTACAGCCATTTGCTAAATACTCACATTATTTTTTTAAAAGACATTTATTATTTATGAAAACTTTTACAAACTACCATAGTGGCGCCACCCTTTCTGACGGTCCTGTTGTCGAACCGAGCCTGTGTTGAAAAGCAGGAACATTTTGTATTTCGTAAAGCCACTATAATAGAAACAAAAAAACTATAAAAAGCCTCTTACTATCAACGAACTTTATTCTCACCTCATAGTGCTGTTCAACCGAAACCTGCATCGGTAGGTGAAGTCCGCGGAAAATGTTCTCCGTTGCCGCGACCCGTAATGCACTACTCATGCTAAGCTACTGGAAGATCGTAACTGTAACAAGCTTCATGTTTGTTGAGCGTTTGTACTTAAAAAGATGTGTTGGGACAGTTGGATAATGCTTAGAAAAATAAATAGATTTAAAAAAAACTTGCTTTGCAAAGTGGGGGGAGGTGGTAGCCCTCAAGTGTGAATGGCAGACTACTCTTCATTGACCATTTGTTCGGGGAAGCCAACATTTACTACGCTAAATAAAGTTTGTTAGTTAGTTTGTTAGTCTTTAGACTGTTATTCACAAACCCACATCTTGGAAAAAATAAGTTGATGAAAAGAAAAGCTAAAAATAACATCAGCCATATCTACACATCTTGTTGTTGTTTTTTTAATCTAATCTACTCAATAATAGTGAACTAAAATACTTGATTGAACAGTTTCGTCAGCAATAGCCATGATTGAGTAGCCTGAAGTTCATAACTCATTGAACAGTATGTCCTTTCATCTTAGAAAATGTTGGGTTTCGTCAGGGTTTGAAAACCATTGCGAACATATTTGCAACTAGCTTTTCTTCTTGCAAAAAGTTGCCTTGCAGCTAACGTAGCGTAGAGAGCCATCTGCCGACAAAAAACAAGTTAGCACACTTGTACAGTTGTTCTGAGTTACAAACGGCTGGTGTTATGTTGCTTTGTATAAAAAAGGTTTACTTCTCGCGAACGAGTGCTAAACAGCCGTTGTATAAAGCTGAGATGTTCCCTGTATTTGTAATTTTCTTCTTGGTGTATTTCTAAAAATAAACAAAATGGGATTGGAATGACTTGAAATTCCATTCCTTCTGCCAGGCAGTTGCACACTCCTTTGGTTCATCAATAAATATCAACAAGCACACAAAAAAACGTGTTGATTTTATCCAAGTTGTTCAGTAGCAATTGAAGTTGAAAGTAATTCAAAGGAAAAGTGTTTGGTTGGTGTAACCCCGACTCCCAACCAATTTGTGTGCAAGTGCCTCGGTTCCACAACAAAAGCGCCGTATCTCACCTTGATGTAGAATATTAGCTAAAAGCTGTGCTGTCAATGGACAAAACTTCAGTATCACTAGGTAGACGTGAAGTTGAAGCATTTGCTAAATAATGAGCGCATGTTTTTTTTGCATTAGGAATTTGCTTAGAGTCTTCAATAAAAATGTAAAGATAAAATGTTGTACTTAATTACTTCGTTTTTCTGCAGTCATTCTAGCTTCAGAATAGATGAAGCTTAATTAATAGTGCCATCTGCTGGTTTCTCCCAAGAAGCTAAAGAGAGTTTATCATGGACACACCTTTTCCTTTTCTCCCCATGCAGCCATGCATCTTTGGCTGATAAAATCTTCAATCCAAAGCTTTGTGACCTCAACATCGACACTTAAACCTGATGACTTTGACGATTACTTTAAAGACAACGTTCACATTATGTTATCTTGTGAAAAATATCTCAAACCCTTAAAATATTGCTTGCACATCGATCTTACGAGATGGGGTGACCAAATGCCCTTTAAAAATCCTTGACGGATTATAATGTTCCCGCGGTAACAGCTGAAATGTCTCTTTCAAAGAGCATTTATTTTTTTAAAGGTTTCGCATACTAAATCTAGGTTTTCTTATGTCTATTTTTTTAACTGAGTTTTCAGAGGAAGAAAAAAACATTTAGAATACTTGTTTTCAAAAAGGTACATGCATGAGACAACAAAATACTTCATCTAATTTAAGTTTATTTCTGGGGGAAAAAGATTGGTAGGTCCTTCAAGACGTGTTATTTATTTCACGATCACCATTTTTACATGCGTGCATGCCATTAGCAAATGTCTATGCAGGTAATAGCCGTTTTTGTCTGAATGGGGTTTCCGACCTTCATTGTCTCACTCGTGCCGCGGGTCCAGCCTATAGCAGGTGACTTTGAGCAAAAGACAGGGTACCACCTGGACAGGTCGCCAGCCAATCACAGGATACATATACAGTACAGTAAATCGACTCCCAACCATACACACCTACGGACAATTTAGAGTCTTCAGTGACCCTAGCGGACTTGTAATCGATGCACTTTGCTATACAGATTTCCCACATAAAAAATACTTCATTAGGTAAGAAATTTTCCTAGAAAAAACTAGATCAATGCCAAGGTATTAATATACGTTATTTGTGGCAGCATTTTGTGCAACTGTGGTACCTAATTTTACTATAAGGTTTTCAGTTGCGTGCATTGATTTATCCTCAGTTTCTTAAACTTAAGCCTCCTTGAAATGCTGACATCTCTCAGTCAAGATGTATGTATTGCTTTTTGTGGCATTTTAAGGGTGTTCAGAAAGAGGACAAAAAGTCACAATCAGATGAGTTTTTAGGAAATAAGGGTAGGATAGGTTTCACAACAAGAAAATGCCAATAATGTTTGTGAATGTGTTAATTGTGTACTGCGATTACGCGACTGCTGTACCCCACAGAACAACTCACAAAAATTCAATAGGTCTCAAGACATTGCAGCCACAGCTTTGACATGTATTTCGTTACACAGTAGAAACAACAATTTTAGTAGTAATAATAACAAACATATGCCCCAAAACAAAAATAAATAAATACATACATACATACATACATACATAATTTTAACTTATTTAAGTTAAAATTTTACTCACAGAGAATGCTGGGTCTATCACCTTTCACTTTGGAATTGCAATGATTTGCAAAAGTTTATCTGTGCGTCGTCTCATTTTTAAAAACTTTAGTTTACTAGCACCATGCAGACTATTTCTGGAGTAGGTTTTAACCCACTTCATAACATACTCTTTTGAGTAAAGACAAGCAATTTTGCTTGAGCGCTTGGTGGCTCCATGAGAGTTAAATGTGCTTCCTTTGACCAACATACTACCAATAATAAGACTGACTGACAAGAAATTCGCCTTTCAATTACCTATTGTAAGTTTGTACGTCACTTAATTGTAATTTTTAAGAGAGCTTAATATTTACAATTTTTTACGAGCATTTGAAAGCATCATTTAGTTTTGGTGTGTCCTATTGGTCAATCATCCCAGCGCCTCATGACATCTTTAGGTCTCCCCGTATACTTCCGGAAACGCGTGGTGTCAGTAGCTAAAATGTAAACAAAGCGCCTCCTGCTCCTGTACTTCATTTTACCTTACAATACTATTGAAACGAGAGACGCTTTGCCCCGCTGTGGAATACCAGTGACATCACAATTATTGCTCACAGTAGCACATCTAACAATCTCTAGTGCACAATGCTAATGTTAGCAATCTAACAACCTCCGACGCTCACAACTTGTGGTCGAGCAGTCCAGATGTCAGAGGCTGGCGAGCGGATGGGTTCTGTTCGCTGGGCTTTTCGCTGCGGGTCCTGGACTCCTGACAGGGCTGACTGGCTGTTTGCTGCTCGCTGTGTTCAGTCGGAGGAGAAAGATCGAATAGGAAAGTTTGTGTTCGCTAAAGATGCCAAATCAGCCATGGTGAGCTTGTGCTAAACTAATTGTTAGCGCCATTTCCACTGTTATTCACGTGTGGAATAAACGCCTTCGTGTGTCAGGCTGGCAGGTTGCTGCTCAGGAAGTTCGTATGCGAGAGGATGCACATTCCCTGGGCTCATATCCGCCTGAAACGATCTCCAAGAGGAAAGCCGTACCTGGCTGCACCACTTCAAGTTCGTGATTATTACTTTTGTACTACTATGGGACGGACATAAAAAAAAAAAAAAACCTTGTCACTCTGTTAGCCAACACCATTAACTAATTCTCTTCAATAAGGCCATGAAAGGGGCATATCTTTTTTTTCTCCTAATGTATTGCATCCTTATAATTGATGCTCCCTTCCATGTTGATGGAGTCCCTGTTTGTTTCAAGGTCTCAACCAACACACATGGCCGGCTTCATTATTTGATCCACTTTACTTTCAGTGTCAATATATTTAAGTTATTTTTTCTTAGAATTGGATCATTAAAATAAATGCCTTTTTTTCATTCATCTCACGTAATAAGTGGTTTAATGTATTCTGTATAAGTAATACAAATGCAAATATTGTTACAATAAAATAATTTCACATAATACAAAACACATTTTTAGTCAAATAAACATGTTTACATAGATATTTTATTGTGCACGTGGCACATTGCGAGACACCGCCTTACAGCACAGAGGTTCAGGGTTTGTGTTGAGTAGTGCTGCTTCATTATGAAAAAAATAATTAATATAATAATTGTTTTCTACAGTTATGCCAATTTTTCTAACAATTGAGTGTAATAATCAGAATCTAAATTGAATTTTGAATAATTGCTCTTTTTTGGAGTTTGGATGTACTCCCCGTGCCTGCATGGGTTTTCTCCGGATACTCCGATTTCCTCCCACATTCCAAAAACATGCATGGCAGGTTGATTGGACACTCTCAATTACCCCTAGGTGTGAGTGTGAGTGCGAGTGGTTGTGCGTCTTTGTGTGCCCTGTGATTGGAATGTAGCCAGTTCATGATGTGCCCCACCAACTGCCCGAAGACGGTTGGGATGGACTCCTGCACACCCGCGACCCTCATGAGGAAAAGCAGCTCAGATAATGGTTAGATGTATTTAAATCTAAAATAACCTGGCATTTTAAAACTTGAATGTGGCCCTTTCAAAATCCTGGTCGTGATTGTCCAAAGGTGTAAATGTGAATAATAATGTTTGTTCATTTTGCTTGACGACCAGTCTAGTGGTGTACCTTGCATAGCCTCAAACTGAACATTATTACTTCTCAAAGGCAGAATATTCCATACAGCACTTGTTTTGCATCACATTAAATTGTGCAAGTGGTCATGTTGTGGCTGGTCGGTGTGTATACTGTTCATGTAATTGATCAACATCCTGTCAAAATCCATTTACTCACCTTCTCTTTTAGACTATACATGGCCCTCTGTTGTCAACATAAGAGACGCGCATAATTACAACAATGATGTTCTATGTGCATTTGTCCAGGTCAGCCCAGATTCTGGAACAGAATCTCAGACCTGGAGCTTTAACATCTCCCACCAGGGCAACTATGCGGTGCTTGCTGCTGAGAAGGGGATGCAAGTTGGGGTTGACGTCATGAAGACAGCCATGCCTGGTCAATTATGAAGCTAGCAGCCAAATTTGAACTTGCGTTAATTCCTCGTTCTTCAGAACTTAACATCTGCTCTCAAAACCTTCAAGAGCTCTGCACATATTCATAAGAATGATAAACATAATAGTTACTGTGCATAGTATTACATAGTGCTTGTGTCTTAAAATTTTGCCACTGGGTGTCACTGTTGTACCATCGAGGAAAAAAAATACAGGCCAACTCTTTGCATGTGAGAGATGGAGCTGGAGTGCAGTAATGATGTTTGTCTACCTCTTCACATTTGAAACAACACTCATCTCACGTCGTTTTTGGCCTTCATTAACCTCCACTCTGTCGTATGTTTTTCCATACTTCTTTCCCTCCATCTCTTCCTCTGTTCAGGTAGCAACACTGTGCCCGAGTTCTTCCGCATCATGACTCGTCAATTCACGCCGTACGAGTGGAGCGTCATCAAGTCGGCGGGCTCCGAGCAACATCAGCTCGCTGTGTTCTACCGCCACTGGGTAACCATGGCAACCGTACAACCTTGTTGTCACATTGCATCGCCGTTATGTCCTGCAGGGGGTGTTCGGTTTATGCGTTTGTGGGAACGAAGCTGAATGTTACTTCCCTCTTCTCTCCCTCTCACTTATTCACACACGCACGTGCGCTTACACGCGCACACACACACACGCACACGCGTGCGCACACACAGAGATGGAACAGTTATGGTAAGCAAAACTGTGAGATTGAGAGGGTGGCACAGAGACGTCAAGCTCTGATGTCATCATCACACCTTTGACTAATGTCAGAGCTCAATGGTTGCCATAGCAATTACCCCTGTAATTCTGTCGTGGCTCATTGGCTATGGAATAGGGTTTGCGCGCGCGCGCACACACACACACACACACACATAGAACCATATGTAGAGAAACAATGAATCTTTTGGATATGCACTCCTTAACTTGTCATTTTTGTAGATGACCATCTGTTGCTGTGCATAATACACCGTTAATATTTGTCACTATCAATGTGATTTATTTATGCTTCAAATTTTTATCCGTCGAAGAGAAATACGTTTTCACTCTGCTGGATATATTTGTGTTTGTTTTATAGAGCACCGACATGCAGGCATGCAAGAAGAGATTTTATAGTGATGGAATGTACACATTTAGCAGTAATCTTACAGCAACGTTCATTGAGTGTACTGAGATTTTTCTTTCGTCTCAAGGCCCTGAAGGAGAGTTTCATCAAGGCCATTGGCACAGGACTGGGTCTCAATCTGCAAAGGCTGGAGTTTCATCTGTCCTCTGAAGCTCTCACGCAGGCCCACGTGCTCTGCCAGACCACAATGCACCTGGATGAAGAGGAAGAGGAAGACTGGCTGTTTGAAGTGAGTATGTGTGTAGGAGGAGCTACTGCGGGTGGGTAAGAATTGGATAAAGTTGACTTTTTAGACAAGTGCATAATTTAATGCATCTTGACCTTTGTATTAATTTTTTAACTCTTTTCTTAGGTGGAATACGCTATAGAAATAAAGATGTATGTTACGAGCTGTTACGTTTCATATCTGGATGTGAAGCTGACACTTTATTCAAGTGTTTGCTTTTTGAAAGTCAAAACTCAGCATCTTTTTACAGAGATGCCAACTGTTATTGCTTGTCCGTATTTCGTTACAAAGTCCCTGAAAGTTACCTCTTTAAGCCCGTAACAGTGATTGTTAGGGGTATTTTTTAAATCTTAAAAATAATACTAAATCATGGGTCACATTGCTGGCGGCATGGTGGGGGACTGGGTAGCACGATGGCCTCACAGTGCAGAGGTCGTGGGATCAATTCCAGCTACGGCCTTTCAGTCAGGAGTTGGCTTATTCTCCCCGTGCCTATGTGGGTTTTCTCCGGGTTAACATGCGTGTTTTGTAAATGTGGGAGGATTTCCGAGTACCTGGAGAAAAGGGCTCCGCTCTCCAAAGCAATATAACAAATAATTAAATTAAATATATCAATTAAATTAATTAAAGCTTGAATAATTAAATAAAAAATAAATATGATTTATAAAATAAGTTTAGACCTTGAACAATATTTTCCAGGCACTAAGACGGTCCTGGATAAAATCAGATTGTTCCAAACATGGTGGAGGCAACACTTGGAATGACTGAGTGTAAAGGCATGAGGTCAACAAACGTAACACCTGCGCCTCAGTGGGTTTCCTAATGGAAGCGTCCACTCTGTGAATCCCAGGTGGTCTCACGCTGCTGAGATTTAGAGCAATGTCCAAGAGAAAGAGAGGCGCTCGATCAAAGCAGTGAAAATGTCAGTTTCAGTTGTTCTTCACCGCTCTTATTTGTATTCCATGTCCTCATACTCGTTTGTTTTCTCATCATCTGCTCTCACCTCGCTTTGATGTCCTCCTTCAGTATCGCCCTCTGTGATGTTATCTTTGGCCCTCCTCTCGCTCTTCGCCTACAAACACACCGGCAGAAAAATTAGCATGTGACCTCTAAAAGGTTACCAGCAGTCTAAAAAGAGCAGCGCGTCTCTTTCGTCACGTCCTTTCCCTCGAGGGGTACCCGAAGCTTAATGCAGTTCTAGTGTCAAGGTTTTCTCACAAGGGAGTAGCAGCTCACTCACATTCATTTTTCAGCTATATGTTTTCATATGTATTGATTTTTCTTTTGGATTTCTTTTTGTGTTGTTACTGTTCAATACTTCCATCACGGAAATAATCTATATTTTTAGAATGTGGGTGTTCACATCCCTTTTAGACTGGCTGATAACTATCAAGGTCAGTCTTTTGTTGTGTTTTTTAGGTAGGTAGCTAAATAGAGTGTAATATTAATAAATTGTCTTCATATTATGATGCATGTCATTTTGATCTTGTTTGTCTGTGCGCATACAGGAGAGCTTACTTGACGCCGACCATCAAGTTGCTGTCGCATTGGGACACTCTACAGTACGTATTATGCATTGCCCGTGTTATTTTTAAATTATCTTATTAATGAGCAGCCAGCAGTTGCCAAATTGTAAAACTTGTTCTAAGATATTGTTACATTTTGCAAGTGGTCAGATTGTCATGCTCATCATTTTTCATGTCCCCTTTCAGAATCGTACCTCATCTCTTCCTCCACCCGCCGCTTTCACACTGCTGACGTTCACTGACCTCATCACGTCAGCGTCTCCTCTGACAGATGAAGACCCCGCCTACTGGGAAAGCTTCAAAATGAAGGCCGAAGCACCTTTGAGACAGACAGACAAACAATCCGTTCCCCGTTCACTTTGACACATTGCTCTGACATTCAGAGCGTAGTATTGTCACGCTTGACAAATTACAGTGTTCGCCAGGCTTAGTCACCAATTTAGACAAGCAAAACGTGCACACTGCATTTCACACAAATGCGCAAGTTGAGTGTCCAGTTAACTAAACCATTTCAAGTGTGCTTTATGCTATATTGTATACTCGTCTTCAATCACACATATCAAGTGAAATGTGATTTACATTATGCAAATATGCTGTTCTAAAAATTTTATTAACATGGACTTTATCTTAATTAACAGCGCACGTGCCTGCTTCAACACCATCAGAATGTTTGAATTATTCAAGGCACTAAGTACAGTATTGCCTTGGCATGTTCAAGAATTTACTTGGAATTTTTTTCATCTTTCGGACGTGTGTGGTATCTTTGAAAAATCAATGAACGTAGGATGCTACACTCTGTCCATTATGGGATGGACGTGGGTGTCGACAACAATATTTACTCAATGTTAAATTGCTACCAGATGTGCCTTAAATTAGCCACTGTTGGACTCCATCACCCCCAACTTGAAAGGATTCAAGTCAGAAGAGATTCTTCCATAAATGGATTCATAGGTCCTATTGAAATAAATTGTAACCTTAGCACAATGTCACTGCAGAAATGGAGACTCAGATCACATTTTCAAATCTTCTCCAGTTTTACTCATGCAAATTTTATCTTTGGTTTCCTGCCCTGCTGACAAGGTTAACATGTAGTGTGGCCTTTTCTTTCTGAAGCGAGCCGTTCTATGAAGTGCACAAAATTGCGACTTCAGCTTTCCGTGGTTGCAATTTTTATAGTTATTGTTAGCTAATTTAAAATCTGTTATGTTTTGTTGGCTCATGCAGGATCAGTTGTGGCTTCAGTCCTCACAATTCTGACAGAATTGAGCTTGCCGCACAGCTTTGTCCAATGATTTATTTTTCTTGAGCAGTAAGCAAGTGAAAAAAGGACAGTTTTATGTGCAGCTGTTTTTTTTTTTTTTATATCTCCATTGCATTCGTCTGCTTGAGTGCAGACCGTGAGTACTTTTGCCATCTCTAAAGAGTGATTTTTCTTCCCTCCC